>NC_057812.1:99778364-100037975 GCF_018294505.1 Triticum aestivum
GTTGGTCACCTCATCACCACTCGGCCGCCCCGCGCGTCGCCACAGGTTGGTCACCTCATAACCACTCGGCCGCCCCGCGCGTCGCCATCGGTTGATCACCTCATCAGCACTCGGCCGCCCCGCGCGTCGCCAATCGGTTGGTCACCTCATCACCACTGGACCGCCCTGCGTGCCTTCAGACAGCTAAGTAATTTTACATTCTGTTATTTTCGTCTTCCCGAGTATTCCATAATTCACACATCAGGTTCACTCGGAGGCCACACCACCGAGTGTACCTGTACGCTCGACTGCTTATTTTCACATACTTGCTTAGTACTGGTTATGTGACTCCGAAGTCCAACTTCCTTTTTTTCGCATATATCATTCACGAACACCATGTGTCGTTCTTCATTTCGAGTTTGCATCGGTCCTCCGGGGCTGCAACTCAGTCAAAACACTACACTTCCGTTTTATTTTAGCCAGTATTCCAACAAGTTCAGTAGGATTTCTCGCTTCGACAAGTGCGAACGAATCCTTCGCTCTTTTAAACTTTTGCTGGTCAACCAGCAAGTCCCTTGCACTCCCAGCGGGTGTCTATGGGCGTTATTCACACAAATCATTTCAGCACACATCAAATTTCCTCAAGAAATTATTGTGTTGACTTGTGCCATTTTTTACACAAGTTACCGCGATCACTCGACGGCCCTACGCGCCAACTTCATCGCTGCTCGGACTCGGTTTCCATACTGGTCCTAGCGCACCACAACACTGACTTTGTCGCCCTGTTGACTTCAAACACGTCCGGCCAACCCCTCTATGTAATTCTCTTCATCGTATTAATGATATAGACCTCGTCGGGCATGAGACAGATAAGTCCCTTTCATAATTAAACTTCACACTTCACTCTTTTGCGAGTTTGCTTCTTCCGAGCATCACTCGGAAGCTTCTCCTCATCTTTACCCAAATCCGACTCGATGAATTACAAATCATCCATTCAAAACTATATTTCTCATATTCTGACATGTCCGTTGTCGAAGCCTGTAGTATGCTCGGGGGCTACGCCGCACTCGGGGGCTGCATCTCATTTGGAATGACACTCTCCTAAGTGGTCGAGTACTTCATCACCAATCAGACCCTTCACTTCAACACGTATATTCGATCCGTCACTTTGACAAATTTCATAATCACCCAGACACTCTGCGTGCCATCTTCGTTCCTACTCAAATTCAGTCGTCGCACCGGTCTTGTTGCGCCACAGCCACACTACACCGACCTTGTCGCTACATCAGCTTCAAAAGCATCTGGCTAACTCCTTCAAGGACCATTTTTGCCACTCAGCTGGACACTTAGTCCTTCACTCGGCCGCCCCGCGCGTCGCCACTCGGTTGTGCGCGTCTTCACCACTCGGCTGCCCCGCGCGTCGCCACTCGGTTGTGCGCGTCTTCACCACTCGGCCGCCCCGCGCGGCGCCACTCGGTTTTGCACGTCTTCACCACTCGGCCGCCCCGCGCGTCGCCACTCGGTTGCGCACGTCTCCATCACTCGTCCGCCCCGCGCGTCTCCACTCGGTTGTGTGCGTCTTCACCACTCGGCCGCCCCGCGCATCGCCACTTGGTTCTGCACGTCTTCACCACTCGCCCGCCCCGCGCGGCGCCACTCAGTTTTGCACGTCTTCACCACTCGGCCGCCCCGCGCGTCGCCACTCGGTTATACACGTCCTCGCCCCTCGGCCGCCCCGCGCGTCACCATCAGTTGGACATGTCTTTACCTCTACACCCCCAGCACGGGAACGGCTAAGTTACTCATATGGTCAAACCTCATATCACACTCTATAGCAAGCTTACCTCCTTCGAGCATCACTCGGGGGCTACGCGCGGCAGTTGGCCATGTCACCCTTAGGGGTTACGCCCATTTGGTCAACCTGTTGATCACATCAAGATATTCTTCTGACCATACATGCTCGGTTCGCCGAAGATCTATAAGTGAAGCACGTCCACTTGGATAAATACCCCTTTTCATGCAAAAGGGTAAAAATGAAGCGCCATCGCTAAATCGTACAGGCGACCTTACTCATCGTTCGTACAACCACCTCGTTACGCATCCATCCGATTGATTCAATTCCAGACAAAGATATTTGCCATGCCAACTGCATGGAGGTTTACCGAGAGACTTAAACCCTCTGCCAGACTCATCTAGTCCGACAGAGGCTCGGGGACTACACCCAGTGGGTGCACTCAGCGTGCCCCCACTGGAAGAGGACTCAGAAAGAAACATTTTGCTCGATGCAAACCCATCTCCAGTATTACTCGACCTCCGAGTCAGAGAAGAACAAGTTCGATCAGTACCAGCTAAGAAGAGTTTTAGTTCTCTCATACTCCCGCCGACTACCCGCAGTCGACAGCAGTCTCGGGGACTACACCCAGTGGGTGCACTCAGCGTGCCCCCACTGGAATGGTATCCACTCGGAACGGTCCGCCCAACCCGAGTGACGGCCAAACAACAACAAAAAGACAGGCTCTAAGACTCCCGCCGACTGCCCGCAGTCGACAGCAGTCTCGGGGACTACACCCAGTGGGTGCACTCAGCGTGCCCCCACTGGAATGGTATCCACTCGGAACGGTCCGCCCAACCCGAGTGACGGCCAAACAACAAAAAAGACACGTTCCAGGCGTAAAGAAATTCCGAGTAATCAGTTACTCAATGCAGGCCCAGCTCCAAATCACTCCAAAAAATATTCTATAAGGCGAGTTTAACGCTCCTCCGTGGACCTGTTTTGAGCCTTCTTCTAGGACTCAAAGTGTGAAACTCACAAGTGTGGATCTAAAACCGACTCGTATTGACGTTCCTCCGGGATAAGAATGGCATCTCTCTAAGAGAACAGTCCATGTGTCAATCTGGTCGCACAGATTTAGTTACACACCCATACTCAGATCACGAGTTAAACCTCTTCCGAGAGATGAACGAATGTCACCAAGTTGCTCCTCACAGACACATACCTCGATCAGTCGGGAAGCATGGTACCGGAATCCATTGAGATTTTGTTCAAACCTTGGTTGTCTGAAAGCGCGACGACATGTACCGAGTATTTCTGTAATCACTCGGACCAAACTGTGTCTTACACCAACTCGTTCCGCAAAATCGCAATCGATTCGGGGGCTAATGTTGGGGATATACATAACAGGTAGGCCCACGAAGGGTCGAAATATCATGAAGCGTGGGGTCCACACAACATGTGGGTCCAGGTCAATTTCATACAGACACACTGTCCACTCGACCAAGCAACATACCATCCACTCGGATGACAGTTCACCACTCGACCGTACGACTCACTCGGATATACGAAGACCAGCAGGCAGCAAAGCAGTCGGCATCTTTCTAATAGTGAAGGCTTAATAGTGGGCTGTCATTATAGCATTCATACCCCACTTTGTAACATAGGAGGTGAGGAGGTGGCGCACTCTATATAAGCCACCCCCCACCACTAGACTTAGGGGGCTTCTTCTTCCACCTCTCTCTTTTTTCACCATTAGTCTCAGGACTTAGCTCAGGCATGGGGATCCGTTCCTCTCTCTCACACACATTGTAATCTCCGGATACATACTTAGATAAAACAAAGCCTCTCCGGAGCACGAGACGTAGGGTTGTTATCTCCATCGTGAGAGGCCCGAACTCGCTAAAACCACCGTGTCACCCCTATGCATCTCGATAGATCATGCTCCGTCACCCTATACCTTATTATTGTCGGAATCGTTCCCACGACAAGATCCTTTCAAGCTAAATGATTCGGGAAGCATTCCGATTGGTTGAAATATAGTGTTGCTAAGGAGGCGGCCTTTTGTTTCTCACTACACCACGACACTACATTCCCTACAGACATGTGTTGAGAAAAGATACTATCGCCGTCCAACAGTTGATTGGGAAATGTTGTAACAGATAGTTGGTTGGGAAAACCAATAAACAGTAGCAGACCATCGGATGGGAATACCCGAACATTTAATGTCGAAATGTGGGTTGGGAAACCTCGCATACACATCCATTGATCGGTCGGGAAATAACCCCAACCAATGGTCTGTGCCAAATGGGCCTGCGCGCGCGTAGAGAAAAAATAGCGCCAACATTTGGCCCAAGCCCGCGAAAGTTCCCCCCAACGCATAAGGCAAGCGGAGCCAAATCCCTAATTCCCCTTTCCCATTCCCCACGCGCGCCGCCCTGGGCTCTCCGCCGCCGCCGCCGCTTTCTTCTCCACGCGCCACCGCGCCATTCTACCACCCCCGCACGAACCTGCTGGACTGCTGCCCCACACCGCTTGCCCCCACGCGCTTGAACCCTCTCCTCTGCCCCGGTGCTCTCCCCTGACCACAAGAACTCTGGCGTCGTCACCGTCATGGCGCGCGCCGGGCAGATCCAGGGGAAGACGGGGTTCAACCTGCTGTAGAGGGACGTTGCCCTGTACTAGAAGACTGTGCCGGCCGTGGTGAAGCACTCCTCGGAGGCGCTGCTGCTCGTGGTGTCCAACCCCGTCGATGTCTTCGCCTACCTCGCCTTGCAGCTTTCAGGGTTGGGTTCCAGGCGAGCGGCGTCATTTGCTCCTCCAAGTTCTGGTTCCTCATCAACGAGCCCCCCGCCATCAACACACAGGACGTGCAGGTAACTTACTAGACCCGAACCCATCCATGAATCCATCGGCCTGTTGCTCTCCCGATAAAAATTTCTCAGGTTCATAGAAATGCTTTACGAGTATTTGTTTTTTCCCAAAATCTAACTTGTTACTATTTTGTTTGATGGTTCCTAGAAGAAGGTAGCAAATGCAACAGGCCTTCCAGAAACTTTTCATGTACTGATATTCTCATAGAAAATTCTTCATTGCCATATATATTTTCCATTGATATATCATTAAGCATCAGCTGTATGCTTTACGAGTAGAAGTTGCTGCCTGGCTTCACATGCTACTTGTCATCCACTTTAAAGCGTGCTTGTGCTTCACGCCTTACCAGGAAGGAGTTCGGTTGACTGAATTTTTCTGCATGCATGCTTTCTCTGAACTAACTGAACACCATGTCTGAATTTTGCTGTCTGCATGCTTGCCTCACTGTTGCACAAACCATATGTAGGAGGTCTCTGTCAAAAGAATGAAACGATCACCCACAAAAATGGTTCCATCGATCCTTTAGTGCTGGCACTATGAATGTACTTGCTTGGTTCCATTTTAGTTCAGAAGACATGCTCCTGAACAAACATGCTACCATTGTTATGTGCAGTTTCGTGCTATTTGACGTATGAACACTTAACTAAAAGCAAGAGTGCACGAAATCTTGAGACATAGTTAGTGCTGATGACAGCCACTCCTTAATTTACCCACCACTCTTCGGAGTTTTCAAATTGAACTTTTGTTCAGTTAATTCTGAAAGAATTACCTTAACCATTCCTAGTTGCTATTTGATTGATTACATTCATCGGGATATGAGCGTGATGAACATGTATTGCCGCCGGTGAGGTGTATTGGTCACGTGACATGCTAGCTTGAGGTTTTCAGTGGAAACCTACAACACAACAGACTTCTCTTTTGCTAGTTGCAAATCAAGGGTAAGAAGATAGGAAAAGATAAGACTATATAGAGGCCACGTAGAAAAGGACATTACGGTGAGCCAAAAGGTCACAAAATTGTATATCCTCCTTTTTAATATTAGCAACCCAATGTTGAGAGCATTTCTCAAATGCAGCTCCCATATGCTTCTGTACAAAGGACATGTAGGATTTTTTTTAGCCCGACCAACATTTGAAAACAAAGGCAGGACATCAGTCAATGATAGTAAAGTCCCTAGAAATTCAGTAGATGTTATTTTTCCAGTTTACACTCATGTTTAATTTCTGCATAGTTTGTTTCCTAATTTCCTTTCCCATGTAATTATTATGTTGTTATTCTACATTCTGCATAGTACTTATCAGATTCAAGGCAGTAGTTATATAGTTGATTAGTTTTTGCAATTTGTGCTACATATATATGTAGATTTGTGAAAGTATTTCTAAATATGCTACCATGTTTAATGGAAGAAATCCTACAAATGAAATAGCAATAATGTTAGGCAAGGTGCGGGTGATGTCCTGCCTCCTTCTCTGTTCAATTTGCACTCCTGCCAGTGTCCTCGCATAATAAATCTAATTAAATGAAGTCGATATATTACTATATCTTCTGGACCAAATGTTACCCATGCTATGAATATTGATCTGCAATAGCATGTCCTTAATTGAAATTCCATGTATAGTATTTGTCAAAAGATGGAAATAGCAGAATCTTTGTCGCAATGTTTTATAGTTTCATACTTCCATTTATCAGAGACAATACTGCTTGAAAGTATCATAACTCCACTGAGAGTGAATGAGTTTTAACCAGGAGTGTTGTGTTGTAGGATTCCCAAACCACCACAGTGCGCCCTTCAACCGCGAACCGGTTTACTGATGCGCCTCCGCAACCTTACAGGCCGCCGTAGTCCATGCAGCAGCTAGCAGCAAGGCCCATTGACGTCGCCGCACAGTCCAGGTACAAATAATAAAACACAACTTTGTAACTTTCTAAGCAACGCACGAGTAGAAAATTGTTGTATGCAGAAGTGAGGCTACACATGGTTGCAATTACTTATTTCAAGCTCGAGCATTTAGTTTCTGATGATGTGATCACAAGATTGTGTTTTTTATGTATATTAATCTGATAGAACTATATGACACTAATGATGGGTGGCTTGGATGCAATACTTTAACCTAAAATTTAACCTGAAGAGAATCTTATGTTTGCCCTGTTTCCAGAATATTTTAAATATCTGAATGGTGTGAACAAATGAAATCAAACTATTTTTCTCCGTTGTTCTCATCGGGGTGTCCTCATAGTTCTCTGAGCAAGAAATACGATCCAGAGAAGCAAAAGTCAAGTTCATCTGTTTTGAGTTGCAAAAGTAACTAGAAGCGATCATTTTTTATATTTATATTTAGGATCCTTGGGTTCATAGTTGTTGTACACCTTCTTATCAATATTTGACAAAGTAATAAAAGATGGTTGATAAATATGTTGCTCTGAACCTTGGCTTATCAAGTGGTGGAGCTTTGAGAGGGCGAACCTGGGCTGTAACCCCCTCCCCTACCCAGCAAAAAGCAAAAACGTTAGTACCCCACTGCAAAAACGTTAACCCCCTCCCCATTTCCCCTAGATAGTCGGTCGGGAAAGAATACATGTCAAATAGTCGGTCGGGAAAGGCCCATGGCAGCACCCACGGACTGTTGGTCGGGAAAGGCCCATGGCAGGCCCAACAGAATGTTGGTCGGGAAAGATACTCCATAGCCGACAAGCAGTCGGTCGGGAAAGATATGTCGGTCGGGAAATGGCTTTCCCGTCTGGACTTTCCCCAACAGACATGATTGGTCGGCAATACTCTTTCCTGACCGACTGTTTGTTGGCAGAACTTGTATTCCCGACCAATTTGGATGTTGGGGATGTATTGCTGTGGTGTAGTGTCTATTGCTTTCGTTTTAAGCAACCTAGAGCAGAAAACTATGGTGTTGAGGCATTCACAACAATAGGGTTTAAAAATTGAAAGGATGGACTTAGTATTATTGATACACATGTTGGTAAACATGATAGTGCCCACAATAGAGCTAGACAACAATATGTGGCATTCCAAAATCAAAGGCATTCCTGTCCAATTGGTAAATGTGCTCGATCGTGGCACCAAAAAGAGTGAAGAAGAATATAGAGCTCGTCTTGTCATTATTTTGGGTGTTATCAGATTTCTTCTATTACAAGCTCTTGCTTTTTGTGGTCATGATGAGAGCTTGAGCTCAATGAATAAGGGGAATTTTTTGGAGATGATGAGTTGGTACAGGGAGAAGGATTCAAATGCTAAGACTTTGCTTGATAGTGCGGGCAGGAACCATTTGATGACTTCACATGGAATACAATTGCAACTGTGTCAAGCTTGTGCAGAAGAGACCACCAAAGTAATTATTGATGACATTGGAGATAGAAATTTTTCTTTACTTATTGATGAGTCCAGAGATGCATCAATAAAGGAGCAAATGGCTATGGTTTTAAGGTTAGTAACTTTGTATCTAATTGTTGTTTCATTCCTTACTAATAGTAGTACTGTAGTATCTAATTGTTGGTTTCTCGTGCTTCTTTGCGTTATGTAGGTATGTCCATAAACATGGGTATGCGATTGAGAGGTTCATTGGGATTAAGCATGTTGGTGACACAAGGGCAACTTCTCTAAAAGCATCTTTGGATGGTGTGTTTCTTAAACATGGCTTGTCTATGTCTAAATTGAGAGGGCAAGGGTACGATGGAGCTTCTAACATGAGAGGACAATTTCTTGGGTTGCAAAGGTTGATACTAGATGAAAATCCTTATGCATTTTATATTCATTGCTTTGCCCATCAGTTGCAGTTAGTGGTTGTTGATGTTGCCAAGTGTTGTTCCTCTGTATTGGATTTCTTTAACCACATAACTTTGATTGTCAACACCGTCAATGCTTCTTGTAAGGGACATGATGAACTAGCCCAAGAACAACATGATAATATTGTGAATCAATTGGAGTCTGGGGAAGTTTTTTCAGGAAGAGGGAAAAACCAAGCAACCAACCTTGTAAGACCTGGGGATACACGGTGGGGCACACATCATAAAACTTTGTGTCGGTTTATTGAGATGTGGACATCTTTTTTGCATGTATTAGAGAACAGTCATGATGATGCAGAAAATTTAACACAAAGAACCACAGCAGGTGGCTTGATATCTCAGATGGAAAGTTTTGAATTTGTTTTCATGTTGCATGTTATAATCACACTATTGGGCAAGACTAATGAGTTTTCACAATGTTTGCAAAGGAAAGATCAAAACATAGTTCTAGCAGTGAGTTTGATTGGGATCACATTGCGGCAACTTCAAAATATAAGAGATAATGGTTGGGATCAGCTCTTGAAGGACACAACTGACTTTTGTGTCAAACATAACATTATATTGCCTAACATGGATGATACAATACCCGCTCGGGGTCATTCAAGGGGGCGTGGTGGTCAAATGTTAACTTTCTATCAACGCTTCAGATATGAAATATTCAATGTTTTGCTTGACCAAATAATTATTGAGTTAAATAACCGCTTTGCTGAAAGATCTACTCAATTGTTGAGATGCATTGCTTGTCTTGATCCAAGGAGCTCATTTGCTAATTTTGATGAAGACAAACTTATTCAACTTGCTCAGATGTATGCTGATGACTTCTCCATATATGAGATTTCTTTTGTCCTTAGAAACCAACTTGAAAACTTCATTGCTGATGTGAGAGCTGATCCAAGTTTTGTTAGT
Organism: Triticum aestivum; assembly: GCF_018294505.1. Lineage (NCBI taxonomy): Eukaryota > Viridiplantae > Streptophyta > Magnoliopsida > Poales > Poaceae > Triticum > Triticum aestivum. Next base: position 99,787,690 of record NC_057812.1, read on the forward strand.
TGTAATGACCTTGGTAGTCTTGCTGTGAAGATGGTTCAAACTGATAGACACATAGTCCTTCCTTTGGTATATCGTCTTATTGAGTTGGCATTGATTTTGCCTGTTGCAACCGCATCAGTGGAAAGAGCTTTCTCAGCTATAAGTATTATCAAGACTGAGTTGAGGAATAAGATGGGTGATGATTGGTTGAATTATTCCATGGTGTGCAATATTGAGCGAGAAATATTTGCAAAGGTTGATGATGATGCTATTATATATCGCTTTCAAGACTATAGATTTCGCAAAGGAACTTTACCTCGTCGTAGTAGTAAGTTTTCAACTTTGTACAATGATAATTGTTTCACTTCATGTTTATGTCTTCTCTCATGAAAGTTTGCTTCTGATTTCTCTTAAGGTGTTGGCTCTTCTTCCACCGTTGATCAAGTTATGGAAGACACTGATGAAGCAAACAATTGATTTGGTACTCTTTTTACTGCACGTGCTGTTTGTAGTTCTTGTCATCTTTTTATCTATTTTGTTGTATCTTTAAGCATTGAGTTTAAATTCTAAATATTTGGTGCAATTGAGCCATATTTGAGGTAGCTGTAGCTTGATGGATTTTAAGTTTTTCCCTCGCGACAAAAAAATTATTTTTTGAGCCCGGGGCTTGCTTTAATCCTGGACCCGTCACTGCGTATACCCAACCGGCGTATGAACATAAGCCGGCAGTGGCGCATGGCCCTAACGCGCCTCGGGCGCCATGAAAGCCATAGCTTGGAATTGCCGAGGTATGGGCCGGGGCCTCGGTAGCGATCGAATGTTGTTCCTGGCAAATCTGATCCGTTCTACGAAAGCTCAGGTAATATTTGTTTCAGAAATCAAATCTTCGAAGGTTCATTCGGTTGATCTTGTTAACAGGTTTGATGTGGCTAACAGTTTTGTTGTTCCTTCTAGAGGTGCTTCAGGAGGGCTCTGGCTTATGTGGAATGATGATCTTAAAATCTCTATTCATAGTTCCTCCTTTCACTTTATCCTAGCCAATGTAGTTCATCTAGCCTCGGGGGTTCACTTTTGTTTGATATGTATATATGGTGATCCTTATCATAGGCAGACTAGTGCCATTTGGAATCAGGTTTCCACTTTTGTGTATGATAACCTCGGAAAACCCATGATCTGTATGGGAGACCTTAATGATATTTTGTATGATACAGATGGCTGTAATGGTAGTGTAAATTATTTTCGTATGTCTGCTTTTCGTTCTATTGTCAAAAACTGTGGTTTCTTTGACATCGGTTTTAGTGGTCCTGCTTACACTTGGCGCAATAGGTAGCACACTGTTAATCCTATTTATAGACGTTTGGATCGTTGTCTTGTTAATGCTGATTGGTGTGCTCATTACCCCAATACTAAGGTGCTTAATTTACCTATCATCGTTAGTGACCATGCTCCCATACTTATTTCTACTGATGGTAGTTTTGTTAAACCTAAGCAGACTTTCAAATTTGAAAATTGGTGGTTAATGGAGAAGGATTTCAGTAGTTTTGCTAAGTCTGCTTGGAACAATGCTAGAGCAGGCTCTTTTGTTGCAAAAACCTCTTCTTTGGCAGGGGCTTTGAAAACTTGGTGTAGGAAGAAAAAACCTTTTCAGCAAGAGCTTCAGGAACTAGAATCTAGTATCAAGCAGATTCAGGAGCTTCCAATCACTCAGCAAGATCGTGCTTTAGAAAATTCGCTTATTCTCAGGTATGAGCAAACTCTCTCTAAACTGAATAGTTTTTATAAGCAAAGAAGAAAGAAGGGATGGGCTACTGATGGTGATCATAATACGAATTTTTTTCATCAAGCTATGCTTAAGAGAAGGAAAAGGAATACTATCTACTCGGTTAAGGATGAAAATAATATTGTGCATTTTAAGCCTAGTCTCATTGCTAATACCTTTGTTAATTATTTCAGATATATCTTCTCTTCCACTCATATCAAATGTGGTAGACCTTTTCTTGCTTCTCAATTACCGGAGGGCTCTTTGGACCCTACTTATTTAATTCCGGATAAAAATGAGGTCTTGCAGATTTTGAAGGACATGAAGTTGAATGCTTCTCCAGGGCCAGATGGTTTTAATGTCGAGTTTTATTTGGCTACTTGGAATTGGATAGGAGATGATGTCACTCAATTGGTAGTCAATTTTTATAGAACAGGTATATTGCCCTCTCACGTGAGTGATACAAACATTGCTCTCATTCCAAAAAAAACTTGTTCCTCAGGTTCCTATGGATTATCGTCCCATTAGTATTTGCAATGTTATTTATAAAATCATTGCCAAATCTTTAGCTAATCGTCTTAAGCCTCATCTTCCAGATTATATTGACCCTGCTCAACAAGCTTTCATTGAAGGTAGAAGAATTAGTGACAATATCATTATTGCTCAAGAGATTTCTCACTCTTTTGCTCTTCGTTCTTGGAATCACCTTGCTTTCATGCTTAAAATTGATCTTGCTAAGGCTTTCGATCATTTAGAATGGAGCTTCATTGTTTCAGCTCTTGCACGTAAAGGATTGCATGCTCATTTCATAAATTTGATTTATGAGTGCATTTCTTCTCCTACTTTTTATGTGGTCATTAATGGTAGGCCTTCTCATAAATTCAAAAGTCCTAGGGATATTCGTCAAGGTTGTCCTATGTCCCCTTATTTGTCTGTTATTGCCATTAATGAATTATCTCTTGCTCTTAACGAAGCTTTAGCTGCTCATAGTCTTCAGGGTATTTTGCTTGGACCAAATTGCCCCCCGATTCACTCTCTTTTGTTTGCAGATGATTTGTTGGTATGTGGTCAAGCTACTGTTCAGGAAGCTAATGCTATGGCCAACATTATCAATCATTTTTGTTCCATGTCAGGTCAAACTCCAAATCGGGCCAAGTCTGCTATTATGTTTAGTACTCATGTTAGTCATGCTGTTATTCAAGATATTAAGCAGATTTTTCCTGTTTCTAACATGGATGCTAATTTTTCTCATCTTGGTCATCCTCTTATTCTTCCTGCTAATAATAGATCTGCGGCCTACAATTTTGTTTTGGATAAATTCATGAATAAGCTTCCTGCTTATAAGGCCAACTTGCTCTCTCATGCAGCTAGGCTTGAATTGATTAGATCAGTTTTTTCTGGTATTCCTGTTTACTATATGGCTAATATTTTATTTCCTAAGAAGTTCATAGCCAAACTCACTGCTATTATTAGGAACTTTTGGTGGACAAGTATTAGAGAGCATAATTCGAGCAAAAGCTTGTGTCTTAGGGCTTGGAAGGATATTTGTTATTCTAAAAAAGAGGGTGGCCTTGGTATTAGGAACTTACAAGCCATTAATGAAGGCCTGATGCTTGCAGCTGCTTGGCGTATAGCGAAAGATTCTTCTTCCCATCTCCATCTTGTTCTTAAGTCCAAATACTTCCATGATTCTTCCATCTGGACTACTAGCCCTTCTAATCCAAAATCAGCTTTTTGGTCCTCCATTCTCAAAATACTGCCCAAACTCAAAGCTCATTCTTTTTACCAGATTACTCAAGGTAATATTTCTATATGGAGCACCCCTTGGTGCTCGCGTTGGAATGCTATTTATGATCATCTTATTATTCAACCTTCAGGATATAGTTACCCTTCTCTTGTTAAAGATCTTTGGGTTCCCGATAGGAAAGAATGGAATTCTACCCTTATTTACTCTCTTTTCCAACAACCTCTTGCTTCTACTATTATGCAGACTGATATTATTCAAGAGGACGGTCCAGATATTCTGTGTTGGGACCTTACCCCTAATGGTATTTGTACTTCTAAATCTACTTATAAGATGTGTTTGCAGGATTCATGCCAATCCTAGATTTGCACCTTCTCAGGTTTCTTTGCAGGTCAAGAATCTTCTAAATGAGGTCTGGAAACAAAAGATGATGATTCCCAGGGTAAAAACTTTTGCTTGGAGGCTTCTTAGAAAAGCTCTTCCCACAGGTTTGAGAGCTGGCCGCTTCTCCGTGCACATATCTCAACTTTGTAGCAGATGCGGTAAGCCTGAGGATGAGATGCATTTATTTTTTCTTTGTGATTTTGCTAGAGCTGCTTGGTTTCTGAATCCTTGGTGCATTAGAATGGATATTTTAGTTCAAAGTAATCATAATATTCACAGTATTTTCCTTGCTCTGATTAATATGAATCATCCTCATGCTTCTCTACCCAACATTCTCAACTTTATGTGGTGTCTTTGGAAATCTAGGAATGATTATTTATTTAGTAGGAAAAAATCTCTTCCTTATCATATTAACACTACTGCTATAGCCCTGTGTAATGAACTCGATGATTCTATACATATTTCTTCTCAACTCAAATCCAATGAGATGGTCGGTGTTTTACCTCTTACTAATCAGATTCCTATGCAGGGGAAAACGATTAAGTCTGATCTTCAAGTTACAGGACCAAAAGTATACTCTGATGCAGCATTTAGATGCAAAAAAATTCCAGGCTTGACTCAAGGATCTGTTGCTACTGGAATTGGAATTTACCTTTCTTTATCACAAGACCAATTGGAGGTCAATGTGCATATCCAAGCTTCTACTGTTATCACAGATACACCTTTACAAGCTGAAGCTTTGGCGCTTCTTTTGGCGGCTAGAGTGGCCAAACAGCTATGCATTTCTCAGCCCACTTTTCTCACTGACAATCTGTCTTTGGCATCATGGGTGGCTAGCAGAAAGATTAAGGAATCTACTACTCCTTGGACTATAAGGAAAATTCTGGCTGACTTCTTCTGCTACTCCTCAGATCTTCAGTCCCAGGTGTTTCACATCTCTAGGGAGATCAATGGTATTGCACACAATGTAGCTCACCAGGTTCTAACATCAGTGGTAGAACCTGATATATGTTGTTTCGCTTCAGCTCATCGGAATATGACTTGCCCTGTAGTTTCTCTTCTCTCTACTTTTCAATTTCAAGGCTTTGTAATTCATGTTGTACGGTGTTTCTGAGCTGAAATAAGAAAGTTTGGCGCCTAGTGCGCCTTTTGTTGTTAAAAAAAAAGCCAAAAGTCTTTTGTCGAGGACACGACATAAAGGTACACCGAGTAAAAAAGAATAGCCCACGGCAAAAAAAGCACCTGACGACCAGCACACGTTAACGGTGTTGTGTCAGCCGAGTGTCGGGGCTTGGTTTCCATCCATGTCAAGGGACAGGAGGGAGGTGGTGCCACGTGGCCATAAAAGTAGCTGAGTGCCCGTTCGATTTGCACAACCTACATATAAGTCCGCATCTCGACTTTTATCTGGGCCCAAGAACAACACAGACGCGCCACATGTCTGCACAATAAAGCAAAGTGTCCTAGCCGTGTTCACGGCAAATGCATAAGCCGAGCCTATCTGTAAGACGAGCGCTTATATGTTAACTATGGCTAACTGTACGTCGGGTGTTCGTTTTTTTAGAAAAGGAGGATGACCCCCGGCCTCTGCATTTGGGCGATGCATACGGCCATTTTATTAATTATTCTTACAAGACCTTACAAAGTTATACAACAGTAAGACTAAAGCCACCGTCTAAGCAACAAACTGTCGCTACATCTATCCAGTTGATGAAGGAGCGCAGATAGCCTGGGCCTAATACCAAACAGACATCGCAGCCAAGCCTAACATCTAAGACCTGAGACCCCAACCTAGCCACTTGCCGGGTCTAGGGGTCTGTTTGGATTCCAGCCAACAGCCGCCATGCCAAAACATTGGACGTTGACCAGGTGCTGGGTACTCGTTTGGATGATGACCAAATATTTGGCACGCCCTGGCTGCACGGGCATCTCCAGTTCATTTTGTTGCCAACTCTTGGCCAGGGCGTGGGCGGCTGGATGCTGCGCCAAAGTTTTCGCTCGCCCACGATTTGGTAGGGCTGGCTAGGGCAGCATCCAAACAGCCCCTAGGACACACACTGGTCCGACGTGCTCTCAGAGGTCGTCGCCGCCAACTGCCACCGCTCCATCTTCAGAACTGTACTGATGCATCAACCTTGCTCGGTCCAGCTATCGTCGACGCCACCACGGCGCCCAACGACACCTCCTCCCTGCGCGCAAACAACTGTATACGTCGCGGTCGCCACTGATACACCTCAGCGCCATGCTGCCTGTACCACCAGCCGACACAGCTTGAAGCCCTTGGAGCATCTGTCGTGCGTAGCACCTGCCGACCAGGCATGACCAAGCGTAGCACCTGTCGGTCAGGCATGACTTGACATCTCCACCGAAGCTCCGTGCAAGACGAAACCGCTCCACCTCCTGCCTCTGACTTCCAGCGCTGCTCCACAAAACGACGCTCCCAAGAGAGAAACGACACCGCAGTGCCGCCATCGTCCGGTCTGGAACACCAGATCCTAGGGTTTCCCCCGAAGCAATACGAGTGGGTCGACGATAGTCACATGATGATGCCTTCATCAAGGTAACGACGTGGAACGCCGCCATCGCCCGCCGATGGCTCGGTTTTCACCAGCAACTACGTCTCCCCGACTCGCAGCTGGTGCTAGATGACGGATCCCGAGATCCAAACACCCAGCCTCAGGCCGACCACCTCTGACGGAAGAGATGACCACCACCGCCGGCTGCACTGGTCAGAACAGATCTGATCGGAGGTGCCGCCGACGAGACCACCAGGCCCTCCACGCCGCCGTCGCCGATCTGAAGGCAGCATGCACGCCGCCGCAGCCAAGCCGGCCGCCGTCGACCTCAGCCGCCGCCGCCGCCCGAAGGGCCATCCGCAGCGCCCGCAGCCCTGGCCTCCGCCGCGCCAAGCCGTCATCGTCTGAGGACGGGCCGGCCTCCCGCCGCGTGCCGCCATCCGCCGCGCCGCAGATCCCAGATCGGTCGCGCCACCACACGCCTTGGGGGTCCTCCCCACCCCGGAGACGCGCGAGAGAGGAGATCCCCCGCCACCGCCGTCGGCCCCCGGGCTTAGCCCGGCGGCGTCTTCCGGCGGCGGCGGAGGGAGGGGAGGAGGGAGTTTGCGGCGGCGGCGGCGGCTAGGTTTCTAGCCGCCCGAGTTGTTCCCATTTAAATGGGGGAGAATTTCACTTTCCCGGCCTCTGCACCAATTAGGAATGCATACGGCCATTTTAGTATGAGTACCAAAATAAACATGGTCCTCAAAAATTTTTTAAATGAGTATCAAGATATTTTTTGATGGGTGATTCCACCACACATCAAACTTGATCCTCAATAAATGAGAGAAAATCCCTGTGCATCACCTGTCAATTCTAAGAATTGAACTTGGGTCGTTAGGCTGCACAACCGCATGCCCAACCACTGAGCCAAGGCTCTCTTTGTACATCGGGTGTTCGTACATAAACTGAGTGCCGCTGCACGGCTAATACAGTAGCCAGCGGTTGAACAGTCACTGCCACTTGTCGGCCACAAATGACGAGCCTCTCCACGACTGTATGGCTTAGGTATAAATCGAATATCGGCCCTCGGCGCTGCATGAAACTACTTGTCGCCTCTCTTCGCCACAGACCCCTAAATGTAGAGGTACTTGGTGGTCTTTTTCTGTCTTTCTTTTACATTTTATTTGGGCGAGCTTGTGTTGATGCCCCAGCAGACTTTCTATTGCGGTGCTTGCAACTCATTGTATGGACATGTTGGTTGTTTTATCTATAAAGCGGGGCATAAGTCTATTTCAAGAATGTTTTCAGTATTGTAAAGTGTAAACACTACACAGGTACTAGATTGCCTGCTTTTGCCAAGATAAATTTACTTTCAAAGTTAGATATATAAATTTTGGTATTTAGTACTACAACTAATTCATCCCAAATTGAATTTTCATGCTGATCAATCGGCAATCATTCATATTAGCTTTGTTGGCATTCTTTTACCCCACAATCTCATGCTCCATACAACATCTCTACAACCACCATGGAATCCCTCGGCCGTGGTGCTCCACATCTTCACTTTGCCATCGCAGCTTCACTTATCATGCTAACACAGGTTGCACATGTGCATAGGAGGAGGAGAGCCATGAGCCCATGAGCAGTGAAGTGTTCGTCGAGTACATTGCTAGTGTTGTTAGTGAGCTAGCTAGCTCTTGACTAGAAGTTGTTTATTCTCGAAAGAAATTTACGGATGCAAAATGATGAAATTTTATAAAGCGTTGGGTTCCTAATCGAGACCGAGATGCTCCACCAAAACTGTTTGGCATATTGCATCTTGACAAACATAAAGTTGGTCATCGATGTTGCAATATCCAAGTATTTGTCCTTAATTTGAGCTTTGATTCGTCAACTTGCATGTTAGTCAAGTGCATAATGATAGACAAAAGTGACCAAAATATAAATACAAATGGTATTTTTCTGATAATATAAACTTGCCGTAAGAGATACACCAAAATGACAAAAGTATTAAAAAAGTTTTCGCATAAGTAAATTTACCAAAGTATAATTAAAAACATAAAACATAACAGTGCCAAGACAATATGGCCTTGAAGATTATTATTTTTTATTTCAAATAAGGCAAAGGCCACACGGATGCTTACCCATGAGCCATATTGATCACCCATAGACCCCGTCCGGTAAGTAATTAAGTTTCAAAGTTACCCTACCCTCTCCTTAATTATATATGCATCTCTCTAGCGCTGATCTTCTCAACCTTTCTATATATATGGGACTAAAAAAAGTAGTTTCTTTCATGCCTTCGTAGTCATGTACTCCCTCCGTTCCTTTATATAAGGTGTGTTTGTTTTTTGATAAAATTTCAGAATGTAAGGTGCATTTTTTTTCTAATTCCTCATAATTCCCTTTTGGGCCCTTTGAAAAAAAGGAAAAAGTATCTCTCTTTTGATTGTCTGTATCTCTCCTTGTAGCAAAAGAAGGAAAGTATATTTCTAGTGTTTCCTGACTTGTCAGTTTAAAAAGGCTGAAGCATTCAAGGGCCCAGTTGCCTTCTAGCCCATTAAAACAGTGACACAAAGGTAGCCCTTTACCACAAAGCTAGCCCAATAAGCCATGCACGGGAGGCCCTTCAACTTCTAGACGAGCTCCTCAATGCATTTCCTATTCGGTGCTTCATGCGCAAGTTACAAGCAATCCCGGTCGCTAGCAAATTAGTCGACCCATATATGGATCGTATCGGGCCATGATTTCGTTCTGGTTTTGGGAAGCTTTTGGAAGCTTTCCGATAGTTTTAGGAACCTGCCCAACTGGTTTTTTCATTTTTGTTGATGGTTTTTCTGGACCAACTCTTTTGTCCAATTTCTTTTTGCTTGTCATTTTTTCCTTTTTTAATATGCCCATTTTTTAAATTCACAAATTTTGTTTCCAAACGTTTTGTGATTTTTTTTCAAATTTCTTGAACTATTTTTCAATTTCTCACGAAATTTTCAATATTTTATGAATTTTATAAAAAAGCGTGAACTTTTTCAAATTTACCTAACCTTTTTCCAAAATTACGAACTATTTTCAACATTTTCAAACTTTTTAAAAAATAAAAACATTCATTAATGAACTTTTTTTCTAATTTTTTTACCCTTTTTAAAAAAATTATGATCTTTTTAGTTTTCGATGGTGAAGGCCCTACCGGTTTTTTGAACTTTCTTTTAGAACTGCCTTGTTCTTTGTATTCATGATTTTTTTTATTGCACGAATTATGCCAATACAATAAGAATAGCGAACGAAAGAAAATGAAGCTAGCGAGCTAGCGAGAGAGCAGAGAGGGAATTCGGCCGTGGCCTATAAACTAGTCTAGGGAGTGTCGGTTCCTCTTTTCGGCGCGTGAAGCACCGAGTAGGAGGTGTCGGAAGCGATCGCCGAATGCTAAAGTGAATTGCGATTCAGCTGTAGCCAAAACTTGAACAGAGCTGTTGTTGGAGTTGTATGCAGGGTTGAAAATGGCTTGTACCTTGGAGCATTAGCAATTGTTTTAGAAGGGATGACGGACCCTGAGACATTGTAAGCTTATGCATGCAGAGAAGCTCAAGCACTAGGGGAGGATCTTTTTCGGATAAAGAACTAGGGGGAGATCTGGCGCACCCTAAGGTCCTTATTACCACTGACTGTCTGATAGTCACACGGTCACACAAGATCTTGAAGTTAAGATGCGGTTGATCGGCTATTGCATGCTAACAAAGGAAATCATGTCCTGGAAGTCCAGTTTTTTGGCATGTGAAATATGCCATGAGCAGCGCGAGCATAATTTTGAGGCTCATAATCTTGCTAACATGACTACTAGCTGGGTAAGGGGCGCCATTTATGGCTCTTGAACCCGGAAAATGTCATCGGAGGCCGAGCTCCAGTGAGCTCGTTTTCATTTTTTATTTTTCTGGAGCATGAAAAATTCCAAATTTATTTTTTGAACACACATGCACATGTATACTATGTATATGCAAAATTTCACAGTATTATACGTTTACATGTGGCCTACAGGAAAAAGACAAATACACATTTTTTAATGGGCCTTTTATTTTTGTTATTGGGCCAGAAATTTGTTATTTTTGTACAGCCTACAAATCACAACATTTTTTGACGAAATTTAACACGTTCTTGCGGAATACATATAAGTTTTCATGATATTTTTTTAGATTTTTTTAGAACTTTTAAATACGCTTTTTGATTTTTTTCAAAATACCGAGCTCACTGGAGCTCGGCCTCCAAAAATCCGCACTCCTCTTGAACCCTCCTACTAACCCCTTGTATCCACATAAACGTTGTGGATTAAATGAAATGCGCTGTTTCGATGAAAAAAAATGCAACCCGTAATCATCAGAACTGCTAAGTAAGAAGTAGAAAAATCTCATGGGAGAGCAAGGTGAGGGCGAATATGAAGAACTTCATACAGAAAATCTGGTTTTGCTGTTTCTCTTCAGTTCAGTTCAGAAAAAAAAAAAAAGTTTAGCTGGGTGGTATGTTCAGCACGCGCAACTGAACAGGGAGTCGATCGTCGTTCACAATTACGCCAAGGGTGGCGGGGGAGCCGGCATCTTAGTGGCCAGCCTCTTGTTCGGCAGAGGCGACGGCGGCGACGGAGCCCTCTGCCCCAGAGACCGCCTGGACGCAGCCGTCTCGCCACCACTGTTGCCTCCGCCGGCGACCCGCCGTACCTCTGCGTCAGCCTCTGCATGATCTGCAGCGGTCTCGTGAATCAGCTCCTTGCGGCATGGGCGAGCATCTAGCAGGAGACGCGAGGAGCATGTAGCGGTCGTGCAAGAACCCAGCACGAGCCCGGCTACGAGCAGCCATGCGACTACCTTGCAATTCATTCCGACACGGCGCCGTCGCCGACGAGGCTTGCTTGCTTGCTCTGAACTGAACGGATACCAATAGCTAGCTGGATTTGGGGAGCTGGAAGTGTCTAATCGTCGTCAACCATGGGGGTGGAGTATATATAATATATGTCGTCGGCGTCTCGAGGGTCCTCCAACCGCCGGCGCCAATCTGGAAACCCACCCAGCCGATTACTCCCAACCCGTAACCAGATACCATCAGCTGTTTGCGGCCGCGGTATCGAAGTGCACTGCATCTACCAGTAGTTGCCTTAAAATTAGGGCTGCGCTTGTGAGTTGATGATCCATACATGCATCGTTTGACCTGGGAGTTTCTTAAAGCGCGCAGCTGCTCGCCTCGACCTCGATTTGAAGCACTACCCACTTGCCGTTGCACGCTCATAGATACAATACTACAAGGGGCAGCTGGGGATGGAGTAGGACAAAAGGGCAAATCTACTATTTCTCTATATAACCTGTTGCAAATTGAAAATGCAATCGCAGTGCCTGATGTGAAGTGCATGCATAATTGGACAGTCCTGCTAATGGGCAATGAATGCATGGCCTTGTCTTGTTATGGTGGACTTTTGGGGTCGTGATAGTATAATCGGAGCATTAGCGTAAGTGATCTAACTTAAATTCGGCTCGGTCGATCAGTGAGGCTGTGAAGTTGTATAATGCCAACCTGGCGGATCTCAAGCTGCCTTGTCTGCTCCTACCGTAGCAAATGCCGATGGCAGCCAGGGGAGGAGCATGCATGACAGGCTACCGACCCCCGCACGACCACCACCGCCTATCGTGATCACGTAGGGCAAGCCTTCTCTGTAGTATTGGCTGACATGTGGGATCGCTAGCAACTAGACCCACATGTCAGTGATCCCACGGTAGAGGAAAGTATTGCATATCCACCGGTAGATCAAGCCATCCTGCACTCCCTCACTGGCAGAGCCAACAAACAAGGAAGAAAGCAACGATCTACCAGTAGAGGGGAGGAGAGGGGGCATTGTGCGGGTTAGGAATAAAGTTCGCCTAACTCTTATTCCACTTCGTCGTCGCCGAAGAGGAGGAATGGGGAGTCATTTGGTTGGATCTGGTTGTGTCTTCGTGTTTTGAAGGTGGTCTTCGAAGGCGTCCCCTAACAGATCTTAGTTTTTTACAAGGCGATTCGTCCAGCACCCTTTCACATTCTTCTGCCGTGTAGCGATCTATTTCTTACACACTATCGTGGGCGTCTTCTTGCTCCATGCAACGACTTCTCGGTCGTTATGTCAAAAACAATTTCATGGCTCCGATGAGGATTTGGCAATTTAGACGAAGAGGGTGTTGATTTCTCCAAGGATTCATGTGTAATTTTTATTTCTATTCAAGAACTGTCATGTAAAAGTTGCTTGGTTTTAATATATGTCATTTGTTCTTTTCTAAAGAAATATTTATCGCTGATATACACCTCCAAATTTATTGATCACATATGTACATTATAGACCATGTCAATATCTAAAATGTCACCAGTCCTAGGAACCGAAGGGGTATATGATAACTAGGTCAGTATTTGGCGTTGTCTCTACTTTACCTTGAACTACAAAATTAGGTATATATTATGCACCGAATTTTCTAAAATTCAGGAAAGTGATCCTATTGAGGTTCTGCTTTGCCACCATGAACAATAATGTGTACTTGAAAGCTACTCAATAAATCAAATACATAAAAAAATATGTTGATCTGTACATAATGAGTTTCCCTGGAGAGGCATTGATCTAGAGCTAATTTACGGTGCCCTCGTACTCCCAAACCATACGACGGAGTAGTAAACAGATCTGTCCATCTGCGATGGAGGGTAACTTAGTCATTCTCCCAAGGGTAATTTAGACTTTTCCTGATCGTTCGGTTACCTGTAAAAGAGCTCTTGTTTATGATTTAATTTGTGCCTTGTTTTAGCAAGAGGGGTAGCTCTTAGACTGTGTATACAGGCCAATGGGATGAAGTTCTAATTAGAGACATCTTTTCCCCAGTTGATGTTAATCGAATTATGCAAATACCCCTATACGTGCAAGGAGTGAATGACTTTGGCATGGAGTTATACAAGGTTAGGAACATTCTCAGTTAAATCCGCGTATCACAGAGAGCTTGAGCATCAATTCTATATGGCATGTTGGTGAGGCCAGATGGTCAAGGCAATGTCTAAATTAATCCTGTATGGAAAAAATAATTGGAACTTGTGCATTCCTGGAAAGATTAAGCACTTTGCTTGGAAAGTGTTTCGAGGCTCACTTCCATGTTACGGCATTTTGGCTGGGTGCCATGTTTCCTGCTCGCCTTAGTGCCCGATTTGTAGGGTGGGCTATGAGGATATTTAGCATTGTCTATTCACCTGCCGACGCGCAAGAGAACTTTGGAGAGCACTTGGACTACAAGAGAGTGTGCAACAGGCGGTGGCACAAGACAACTCTGGATCAGTCACTCTGCAGATTTTATCCAAGGTTGAAGGAGGTTCAGGTGAAGTCCCAATCCCTGAGCTGATGATGGTGGCAGCCTGGTATATATGATGGCAAAGACATGAATTCATCAAAGGTGAAACTATCCATACACCAGAACGAACAGCGATCTCCATAAGAGTCCTCGCGACCCACTATGTGAGAGCGTACAGGACAAAATACAAGAACCAGAGCGGTGATCTTATCTGGAAAAAGCCTAGCACAGGGATGATCAAGATTACTGTGAACGCATCAGTAAACTTGGAAAATGGAGATGGAGCCACTGGAGCAATTGCTTGAGATGATCGTGGGGCTTTCATCGCTGCCGCGACCTAGGTGCTACCAGCAGTAGTAAGCGTGGACTCAGCGGAAATTATTGCCATTAAAAATGGACTATATCTTCTATATCTATACTACTTATAAAAGAACAAACATTATCTTCTCTAAGTGCACCCCACAAAACGTACACGGATACATAACCATCGCATGATTAGTCCCACTAAACTCAATCTAACGGCTAGCCTTAACCGAATTTGTTCTCTGTGTGCACTTAGCAATTTACATTGACTGACCGTACTCCACCGCGGAGGAAAATATGAAAGTCCATGCCTGATCAATTAGGAAACTATAATCACGGACACATCCTATTAAGAAACTAATCACGGGCACGTCTAATTATTAAGAAAGTAATCACAAACCCATCCTATTATTAGGAAAAAAAATTTACGCGCGCATCCTATTATTAGGGAAATAATTACGAGCCATCCTATTAGGAAATTAATCACAGACGCATCTAATTATTAGGAAACTAATCATGGCTGCATCCTATTAGATAACTAATCATGAACGCATCTAATTATTAGGAAACTAACCGCGAGCGCATCCTATCGTCTCCTATCAGGGAATCGTGATCGCGAGTCGCCAGCCGTCACCAGCCCACCACCCACGCGAGCCACAATGGGAGACACGCGAGGAGGAGTTGCGGCTTCCTCCGAACACACTTATACTGACTGTAACGACTTTGTCCACATCCTGGGCATGCTCTCCGGGAACCACCGACACCCGCGTCGACTTCAACTCCATCCACAACACCCACGCTGACAACCACCCACCGACAAGGTCCTTCAAGTGGGGGCAACGCTGAGTATCTTGGACCAGTATAAAGCGGGCCAAAAAAATCTGCCCCCACAGCTATTCATGTAGATTCGCCTGGTCGCCAATCATCATCGTCCCTAGGGCGGTGCAGGTCTCGGCCACTGTGCAGCAGGTGAAGCTAATCACGGCCCCATCTCACTCGCCCGAAGCCACCGCCGAGTCCCTCAGCTCTGACGCGTACTGCTCCGTTGGACACACTTGTCCGGTACTCGCGCATGGACGACGTCGTCCAAAGCTAATCCCGGTGCGTGGAGGTCGCCGCCTCAAAGCTGGACGACTGACTCACCTGCGTCGACAATGCCGCCCAGCTGGTGAGAGGACATGGTCGCCGCGGCCGCTCGCAGGCCTGAACGACGGAGATGCTCGCCGCGAACGCACCACACACACGCATTAATCAAGTAAGTATCGAGTGTTACTTTTTTACTGTCATCGCTACCTCGCCGGTGGTGACACATCTAGAAGTACAGGAACTAGAGATGAGGCAGTCAGAAACAGAGGAGCGCTGGAGCACACACAGAGACATTCGCCTTCTTTCTTTCTTTATTTTTTCACTGATTTTCGCGTACCCGCAACAGACATCCCTGTTTTTTTTTTAAGTACTGACTACCGGTTATTACATGGCCAACTCACGACTACATAGTAAACTCACAGACAAATTCGTTGAACCAAGACCTTACTTGCAGTCATGAAATTACGTTTCACTGAAAAAACCCAGAAGTTTGCATAAGTTTTAATGAAAAAAAACTAAAGTTCGCATAAGTTTTACTAAAAAAAACTGAAGTTTGCATAAGTGTATTTGTTTGTCTAGCCGATACATGGCAATTGTAATTTTACATGAGCATTTTCATACCGTCCTTATCTACAGTCGAGTTAACATGTTTTCCTGATAGAAAACTTGGACTACATACAAGAGAAGCAAAAACTGCATGTTGATTATGATGATGATGAATGTAGGATATTTTGTGATCATGGTAAATTTCATATCATTTAGTACATAAACAATATTCACAATTTTATTTTATTACCATCAATTGTGTTGAGTTTCTTTCATATATATGTATTAACCCTCTTCTTTAAATTAGATGTGACAGATGCGGAATGAACTCATACCACATGATCACATACGAGCAATTCAAAAGGAATTGGCGGGATTCTTTCTTAACCATGTCATACATGAAGACAGAGAATGTCATGTGGAAGTTGAAATTAATTTTAGATGTTAGGGATTATAAGAGATGTTATATTGTATATATGTAGTAGTGTCGGATAGATATATACAAAAACTTGTTGTTCGATCAATCTCGGAGAAAGAGAGGTCACTTCTCTCTGTATATGTTCATGACGATCTTGTGTAATTCTTGACTGGAATTTGTTGGCACTGAAACGGTTCCTTAGCTTGTCTTAAGTGACATTTTCATGTGTGACTATACTTGCATAAATGTGTGCATATGAAGAATCATGATGAATCTTCTAAACAATTTTGAATTTTATATATTGAGAAAAGTGGGTGGTCTTTTAATACATGAGACATGTTGATTAAGGAGAAACGATATTTCAAATTATTTGTACGAGTTGGAAATAAGAGATCGTGTACTTTATAAGGAAATTTCAAATTTATGAATAAATTGTCTTGTATTAAGTTTAGTATAATATATTAATCCAAATAGATGCGAATTACGTGTGCACACTTATTAGTTCAAATAGACGTGCATTATAAGCACACTTACTAGTGCATGCCAAGTTGGATGCAATAGTCTGCAGATTGAATCCGATTGCAGTTACGCGGTTAATGCGATCAATCTTGATGATGCTTACCAAGGGCCTGATGTTGCCATAATAGCAGAGTGCAAGGACTTGATACGGGAGTTTGCAGAAGTTCGGTTCACACACTGCTTCAGAGAAGCAAACGCTGCAGCAGATGGCTTAGCTAGACATTGTTATAATTCTAGATCCCCTAGCTTCTGGGACGTTTCTATCCCTGATTTTATTTCTCGCCTTCATGTAAATGACCTATCTATTATAAGAGAAATAAAGTTGTTTTGCTGTCAAAAAATATATAAATTAAGATGAACCGAGCTGGATCCACTGCAATGCCAATAACACGGAGAACAAATTAGTAAGCAAAAATGACCAGTGAGAAAGAATGTATCACATATATTTAAGTCTACTCGGTCGAAGCCGAGGTTATGTTGCATTATACATGTATATCAAAGTTCAAAGCGAAAAACCGCCTTCACAAAACTTTCCAACGGACCATTCAGAAGCTACGGAAACAGGGACCACATAATAACTCCCACATTGCGGTACCTCCACAATTTATTCTGAAGCCGATCGTTGCTAGGATCAACGGTGCATGTACGGCAGCAAACATTTCCGCAGCGTCCACCTCAAAGCAACAACGCAAACAACAATGTTACAGCTGAAAGGAAACCGAACATACATTATCTACCACTGGAGCAGAGGCGGTGGCGCCTGGACTAAAGGCATTTGCCCCACCGGCGTGCCTGATTGGGGAGGAGGAGGCGCCTTGGGCGTCCTCGTCCCCAACGACCTCATCCTCCCCACCATGGCTCTCCGCCCACCACCATGGACGGCTCTCTCCGCGGTGCGGATTGACGTCTCCACCGTGCCATCGGGGCGCGACGAATCAGCGACGGACATGGCGCAGGCGCACAGCAGGAGAGCCGCCAGGAGCAACGAAGTGGTGGCCATGACGAGTGGTGCAGCTGCTGCTAGACGACTGGTAGCAGGAGCCAAGAGGCAAGTGTGATGGTGCCTGATGATCATCGACTCGAGCCGTTTATATACGCGATCGACGTAAGCTTCCGTGGATGTAGAATTTCCCGATGCTCTCTTCTGGATTGTGCCTCCCGGAGCAAAAAATATAATGATTTACGGTTAAACAATTTATCGTAATACTCTGTTGAGATCCACAAGCTTTTGTTGGATTTGGGATCTTGACCGACATTTTGCAACCAGAATGGTTGGCATACGGCATCTTGACAAACAGAAATTGGGAGGTTCGATAGGCACCACATGTCCACGTCGCTAGCTATCCGTGCCTAAACTTCAACTTTGTTTCGGATGAGGAGAATTAATTGATGAAGTGTGGCGAACTGGCAACCATCATCAGAGCAAGTACAATAATGAGCTATAAGCCCGTTTACATGGTATTTTTGCCTATGTGAAGGAGAGAGACAAAGAAAAAGTGAAGGAGTGGCTTCTCATGCCATAGCCCGTCTCCACGCATACTCCTAGGTAAAGACATTTAATGAGAAGAAAGAGATAAAGAGACTGAGCAGAAGTTATGAACTTATAGCCGGCCTTATACCACCTCTATTGTATGAGTAATTAATAGTGCTAGCTCTTGATGACATGACATGTTCATATAGCCAGCAACTGACTATATTATTAACCATGCTCTCAAGTTGCATGATCGAACAGCTTTTCTTTATTAAATTGGAGTGTGTGTTCTGTTACATCTTGCTAGTAGCCAGAATACGGCAGTTTCTACACAGGACCAGAAATAACAACAATATAAAGTGTGGCAAACTGGCAAAGGTCATCAACTTTCTTTTTGGCAAACTGGCAAATATCATCGACTACTTGGTTAGACATCTTTGTAATCATTTCATAATGTATATTCTCATATTCTCATAACGGTTTTGCCCGACTTCCTACCACCCGCAGATCACCGTCACTTGGAGGAACGCTGCCACACCCCAAGGGAGTGACACCAGATTCCGTGCCTTGCAAGCCCGCCGACAATGGCAACAAGGGGAGGTTGGAGCAACATGTAAGTTTGAATTTATAAAAGAATCTCAAAAAAATTTGAATTTGTAAAGGAAAATAGGAAAATAATAGAAATGAAAATAAAATAAAAAGGAAACCGGAAGCAACCCTGAAAACAGAAAGGAAGAAAACCCACAAAAATGGTTGCAAAATGGGCTGGCCCAGTGCATGTATGTTTGATCGACCATTAGACGAGTGAGTGCCATATAGGAAATTCAAAAATACAGGAAATACAAAAATAAAATTATCAAAAGGTGAACAAACAGTAAGGATTTGGCCATGCAACAACCAGGCGCACATCGAATATTAGGCCTAGTTGTCCCCTTCTTTACAACATGAGTCTTCATTAATCGCTAAATGAGAAGGTGGCGACTGTACAAACCGCAGGTAGAAAGGGTGAAACCACACTGACATCACTCGACTGAGACTTCATTGAGTCTCAGTCGAGTGATGTCAGTGTAGTTGTTTTGCTACGAGCGGCACGGCTAGATAGATTTGGAAGCAACAACAACTGATGATCCAACTGGTGTGACTAAATGCTACGACCGTCAATGGCGGATGTTGCGATTGGTGAAACGATGTGTTACAAATGAAGAGGGCGGATGTTATGATCGGTGAGACGGCATGCTTCAACCAGCAATGACGGATGCTGCAACAAGTAGGAACATATGTTGCAAACATATGACAAAATGCTGCGAGGTCTATTGGACGGTGCTCAGGCCAGCACGAAACTCCATGCAAATATTCAACGGTTGAAAAGATGACTGAGATTTGGTTAAATATGAGTCCACTGAGTTTTAGCAAGTCCGTGGTAGAAAAGCATTTCTCGGACTGGAACTCCCAAGTGTGACACACAAGTGAGTGTGCACAGATGTTGCACAGATCTCCTTGCCTGTCCTCTCTAAACATTCAAAACCATACATTGTTGAAGGTTCTGTAAAAAAAGTGTTGGACACATGGATCTTGTTGATATACAATGAACTTTACGATGCCCTATGAAACAAGAAGAAAGCCGTGAAACTATATTTTAATTCTAAAGATACGCTTTTTATTGGGTTACATTTTCCTTTTAGTGATACACAACGAAACATTATGATACACCTCGAAACACACATACACACAAAAAGATAAAACCTTATGTAACACTCTGGAACAAAACGAACTTCATAAAAAAAACTAAAAATAGCATGGTCGGTCGTTACAGGATGTTACATGGAGCAGAGTAGAGTATGTACACGAGCAGATGGGGACTGCTGTAGGAGGATCGATCGACTATCCACGTCACACCAACCGTGGTGGGGGGCTCGGCACCACGTAGGATTTCGGCGTGTTCGCTGTCGGCGGCCTGGGGCTCGTCGCCCTCGACCCCAAAGACCTCCTCGCCGAAGCCCAGTCCCCGGCGGCCGCAGCCTCGACACCGGCTTCCCCTACCTTCGCGTCACAACCTGCAATTGAACAATTCTGTGGATTATAGTTCCAGCTCAAAAGGTCAAACGACGTTGAGATCAGGATCGCCGAACAGCCTACCCAGAAGGAAGCGCGAGGAGAGCACGACGACCCCAGCGACGAGCATCCAGGCGAAGAGCGCTCTGCGGTCCATCCCGGTGACGGCGACGGCGACGTCTCTCAAGTCTGAAGGGAAGTAACAGCTAGAGCTTGGGAGTTGGGAGTTGGGACTTGGGAGGAAGCGTCAGCGCGCTAGAGGTGTACTATATATCATCGACCTGCATGATAATTAAGGGTCGTCGAACCATTGAAGACAAACTGGAATCAGCTACTTGCCGCTCAATTGGATTAAACAGCACGCATTGCAGCTGTGCGGGGTTTCTCTAATCGCAATTGGGCCAGTATAATCCAAGTGATGTTTGACTTGGGCATTTGTTAACTATGGGGCGATCTTTGCCGTAACCTCAAGATAAACACTTGCTCGTCTTCCTGCTTATGCGAAGCAGATTGCGATGCTCCTGTTAGATGAAAGTATTGGGGCAACTGCTCGACACCCTAGGGGTTGTGGCTATCTCATTATATATAAGTATCAAAGGGTACAAGTACAAGGTATATGCACAAGTCTACGTATACACAAGTCTACGTATACATATACACTCTAACACCCTCCCTTAATCTTAATTGTGGCCTGAAGTACAAACTAAGTTAAGATTGCGCCTGCAGCCTACAAACTGTGATTATGGAAGAGGCTTCGTGAAGATATCAGCAAGTCGAGGAGGAAGCAGGACGCTTGGCCAGAAGAACTAGCATATCGTGCTGCTTGGCTCATGATGGCTCCGCCACCGCTCCCACCTCCAGCCGCTCCTCCACCACCGCAGCCGCAGTCTCAACTCCGGCCACCTACGATCCCAATCCCAAATCCATCTAGCCTCCCCGTAGCCACCTTCTGCTCGCCCCCGCTCCCACCGGACTACTGGCTGGATGACTCCCCGATCCAGGCTGCCATCCGCGCCGCGCTTGGTGTTGGAAACGCCATGGGAGCGGACATCAAGGACCAGGTTTGGTCTGCCATCCTTCAGCCTATCACTCTCTTCCGCCACAAAAACTCAGGCATCCATCTTGCTGTCAAAATTGAGCGCGCCGTCATGGAAATTGACTGTCTCATGCTTGCATGCTACCTCCAAGGTTGCCTGGGAGGCCAGTCTGATATGTTCATGATCCTTCAACTCTCGCCCTCGGAATTCCGCTTCACCGTCTCCTCGATCCTGGTAGCCCTGGCTATCCTCCGGGAGAAGGAGATTGCCTCGCCTCACATCCACATCTCCTTCTTCATTTGCTCGCCCGTGGATGCCGTAAGAGAGTCACCACCCTCCATTGCCCCACGCCTACGGGCCTCGCCTCCCTCACCATTGCCACTGCAGACGCCTACTCACTTTCACGCCGCCCCGCTCACCTTTGACATCGGCGATCGCTTGCAGCACGCCTTTCGGTTCATCTCACAAACTCTTACCCTCGACAACTTAGTTGGCCTTGCATTCCAGGCTGCTCTTTGGCAGGCAAAACGATCCATGGTCTCACCACCTCGCCAGGCTTCGCAAAAACCCCATGATACCATCATTTTCTTCCACAATTGCCGTCTTCCTCTCGACTGCTACCTCGTCGCTGCTCTGCTGCAAACTAGGTTTGGGGGTAGGGCAAAAAACTTCGATGTCCAAAAAATATCCACCTCGGCATACTCCTTCTGTGTCGCCTCGATGGCCGCGCAAGCTTCCATTACCACTTGCTCTCCCTTCTCGACACCCTTCTTCTTCGCATCGATCATCGTCGTCAACTCAGCCGCCACCACTCCCAATGCATCTCTGTGTGCTGCCTCGCCCCGACGCCCATGTGCCATCAACCAACAACCACCTGCGGTGGTTATCGCTCCGCCCACGTTCCTCCCAGACACAGGAACCCTATCGGAATCGACAACAACGCCGCTCGTCGCGCCAAAAGAGGTTAGGCCTTTCCGTCATGGATTCAAATTCTTTAACCGTGTTTTAAACATGTACCACAATGAGATCACACGTCATATTTTCCCACCTCGCCATGCACCAACGGTCTCTTTTTGGATCCTATGTAGCTCAACTAGTGCTAACCCAAATACTTTGCTCATAACCAATGCTCTAGACCACTACTTCTCGGTAAAACCAGTTTTTCAGGCAACTAAGCTGTCAGACTTTGTGTTTCGCTCCTCTGTAATAACCAAAGAGGTCAGATTTGAAATCCTCAAGGCCTCGCCTTTGGCTTTCAAATGCTTCTCGCTATACTTCTTTGACCAGCTGTCCACCGCCACTGCTCATGAGCAGCTGCTACTCGAGACTCGCGGACCGGCCACAATCAGGCCAAACCTGCCAGAACAACACACTATACCTATCTCCATCCTTGGCCCACACCCATCCACACTATGCATGCAATGCTCTCTTTCAAACAAAACAAACAAATAGAAAAATACCCCAGTATCCAACGGGTCAACCCATGGGTGCACCCTCCCATCGAACACGACTCCAACAACTCCCTGCCACCACCCTACCTCCAGCACCTGCACACCCTTGGCCGCTCTGCTTTTGACCACCGCTGAAACCGAGGCATGGAGCCACTCTCACGACATAGACACGGCCAAAACCGACCCATCCATCCCGCGCCCAAAACCCGTGACGCTGGACCCCCCCTGCCCACCACCGCTTTCAACTACACACCGCTCTTGACTCAGTGGAACCGGCCTATACACCGCGTCTCTGCTTTGAGGTCACCCGACCTGAACCACGAACACCGAACGGACTGCCGCCCACCGCCTGCATGCATGCATGCGCCACTAGAGCCCCACGAATTGGGGCAACGCTTAAGCCCGACACTGCTTGCGTCACCCACGCCTCATCCATACCCTGCCCAACTGCAACACATGCTCCCACCACCCGGCAACAGTACCACTGCCAGCCCTTTGACCGCGTGCATGACGCCACGCATGGATGGTACACTGCCTCCCAAGTCATATCGAGACGTACTTCTCTCCTCCTCCCAGCATGCACCCTCACCCCACTCCGCTACTCCTATAAATACCGCATGCAATACACACCATCACACTCCACACCGCTACTCTCACTCACCTATCCTCTCCAAACGACGCTGTTATCGCTGCCTAGCCCTGGATCATCAAGTCCAAATCTGCAGGGATCCCATCAGGTGCGCTCGCTGCTGGTGCTCCGGCCACAAAGTCAGCCGGTGCCGGGCGGTTCGCCTCCTTCCTTTCTTTGCCCGCCTTCCACAAAATCCAGTCTTGAATCCAGCTTTCTCTCTTTAACCCACCTCACCGCCGGCTTCTAACATGGCCAACTCGCCTGCGCCTACCCCAGCCAACCTCGCCGCTGCCACCAACCTTTGGCCCCGTGCCGGAAACGGGCCAATGGCACCACTACTCGGCATCCCCGTCGCTCGCATCACCCCTCCCTCCGCCACAACAAACAACACCGCCCCCTACCACCGCTCCTCCATCGCTCGCCAACCCTGTAGACCATGAGGCGTTGCGCGCAAGCCTCAATGAGGCACGTGCTGCAGCGGCTTTCGGCCCATCCCCTCCGAACGCTGGGGGCGCTCGCCATGCACGCCGCTTCGGCTTGCCCATCGAGCTCGCGCCTACCATCGTCGCGCCCCCCTGCCTAGTCAACGACGTCAGCCATATCGCGTTCGCCTACCTCCGCACACCCATCCACAACCCTGGCGACGCTCATCCACGACGCGATTCTCGCGCACGCCGGCAACCCCAGCTTCAGCGTTGCTGGCTCTTGGCATGGGGCGGGCTGCGTCACCTTTGAGTCCGCAAGTGTGCATGACTACCTCGTCACCCTTGGCTCCATCCACTTCCGCGGCAACCAGATATCCTTCGAGCCTGTTGAACTGGCGGACCGAACGTCGCCTGTCTTCGACCAGCTCATCGAGGTCAAAGCCTCGGAGTTCCCGCATGAGCTTTGGCACGACGCTGGCATTAGGTGGGCTCTAAGCCACCTTGGTGACGTCTGCTCTGTCGACCACTACTGCGTCGAGGGCCGCGACTTCACGGCAGTTCGCGCCCTCATCATGGTCGACCGATGCATGCGACATCCAGACTCCCTGCCCATCTAGCTCCCCCCATCTAATGACATCAAGGTCGTTAAGATCACCAGGCTCGCCACGGTCCTCGACCGGATGGGACCGCTGGACCCGTCGCCGTTCTCCTCTGACTCCGACTCGGACTCGAGCGGCCGCCCCGGTCGCTGCGGCCACGGCGCCTTCAACGCCTCCAATGACGGCATGCCCCGCGGCCCTCCGCCGTCCCGAGTCTTCAACACCACGACCACTCCTCCCAACCGTGGCGGCTCCTCTGCCAACATGCCTCTCCACGTCTCGTCTGGTGACGACGGACCCGCTGTCTAGGGGCATCCCATCATCACCATCTCATCTGACAGCGACTCAGCCCCACCATCGCAGATGGCGTCGCCTCCCGCGGTGTTCTCTGCCTCAACCGACATCGGCTCGTCCATCACGCCAGCCACCATCAGCCGCCCATCGCCGCGCCCCGTCGCTGCTGTCGGTGGGATCACGCTGACTCCGCCACCCTCCTCTCCGGACGGCTACAACAAAGACAACCTCGACGATCTCCCTCCACCCAATGTCGTGCAGCTGCCGTCGGTGTTCAGCCCCTACGACAGCTCCAACTCACCATGCCTTGACATTGACGTCTCCAGCATTGCCTTTTCCGCTGGGGCGTCCTCCTCTGGTACGACCTCTGCACAGCCCTGTCTCCCCTCCTCCCTTGTATTTCAACCCGATCATAGCCTAACCATGGTCAACCCCGCAACCAAACCTGCAGACCCTCACCTTCACGAGTGCGTGCTTCGCAAGTTGCGCCACAATGCCAAACGCTCGGCGGACAAGTCCATGAGACTTCGCCGAAGCTCTCGCCTGGCTGCCAAAGAGCCAAGGGTCTTCACCGACATGACCACTAAGGCCGTCCGCGCCAGAGCGAAGCACCTCACTTCCACCGACGCCGCGAAGGCACTCAAAGACGCCATCCAAGATGCCCAGCTCGACATCCCCGACGCACCACCAGCCTCTGCAGCGGCCCTTGCGAAAATTGCCGTGCTATGCGGTGCAGATGATGTTGGGGAACGTTGCAGAAAACAAAAAATTTCTACGTTTTCACCAAGATCCATCTATGAGTTCATCTAGCAACGAGTGATCGGATGCATCTACATATCTTTGTAGATCGCGAGTGGAAGCGTTCAGAGAATGGGGATGAGGGAGTCGTACTCGTCGTGATCCAAATCACCGGAGATCCTAGCGCCGAACGGATGGCACCTCCGCGTTCAACACACGTACGGTCAGCGTGACGTCTCCTCCTTCTTGATCCAGCAAGGGGGAAGGAGAGGTTGATAAAGATCCAGCAGCACGACGGCGTGGTGGTGGATGCAGCAGTCACCGCAGCAGGGCTTCACCGTTCTTCTGCGAGAGGGAGAGGTGTAGCAGGAGAGAGGGAGGTGCTAAGACTTCAGGGTGCGGCTGCCCTCCCTCCCCCCCTTTATATAGGCCCCCTAGGGGGGTGCGCCGGTCCTAGGAGATGGGATCTCCTAGGGGGGGGGGGGCGGCCAAGGGGGTGGAGTGCCCCCCAAGGCAAGTGGAGGCGCCCCCTCCCCTAGGGTTCCCAACCCTAGGCGCATGGGGGGCCAAGGGTGAAGGAAATATGCCCTAGAGGCAATAATAAAGTTATTATTTATTTCCTTATATCATGATAAATGTTTATTATTCATGCTAGAATTGTATATTCCGGAAACATAATACATGTGTGAATACATAGACAAACAGAGTGTCACTAGTATGCCTCTACTTGACTAGCTCGTTAATCAAAGATGGTTATGTTCCTAACCATGAACAAAGAGTTGTTATTTGATTAACGGGATCACATCATTAGGTGAATGATCTGATTGACATGACCCATTCCATTATCTTAGCACCCGATCGTTTAGTATGTTGCTATTGCTTTCTTCATGACTTATACATGTTCCTATGACTAAGAGATTATGCAACTCCCGTTTGCCGGAGGAACACTTTGTGTGCTACCAAACGTCACAACGTAAATGGGTGATTATAAAGGTGCTCTACAGGTGTCTCCAAAGGTACATGTTGGGTTGGCGTATTTCGAGATTAGGATTTGTCACTCCGATTGTCGGAGAGGTATCTCTGGGCCCTCTCCGTAATACACATCACATAAGCCTTGCAAGCATTGCAACTAATGAGTTAGTTGCGAGATGATGTATTATGAAACGAGTAAAGAGACTTGCCGGTAACGAGATTGAACTAGGTATTGAGATACTGATGATCGAATCTCGGGCAAGTAACATACCGATGACAAAGGGAACAACGTATGTTGTTATGCGGTCTGACCGATAAAGATCTTCGTAGAATATGTAGGAGCCAATATGAGCATCCAGGTTCCGCTATTGGTTATTGACCGGAGACGTGTCTCGGTCATGTCTACATTGTTCTCGAACCCGTAGGGTCCGCACGCTTAAGGTTTCGATGACAGTTATATTATGAGTTTATGAGTTTTGATGTACCGAAGTTAGTTCAGAGTCCCGGATGTGATCACGGACATGACGAGGAGTCTCGAAATGGTCGAGACATAAAGATTGATATATTGGACGGCTATATTCGGACACCGGAAGTGTTCCGAGTGATTTCAGAGAAAACCGGAGAGCCGGGGGGATACCGGAACCCTACCGGGAGAAGTAATGGGCCTTATGGGCCTTAGTGGAGAGAGAGAGGGGCAACCAGAGGTGGGCTGCGTGCCTCCTCCCCCTGGTCCGAATTGGACTAGGAGAGGGGGGCGGCGCCCCCCCTTTCCCTCTTCCTCCCTACTTCTTTCCCCCTCCTAGTAGGAGTCCTACTCCTACTAGGAGGAGGACTCCTCCTGGCGCGCCTATAGGGGACGGCCGGCCTCCTTCCCTTGCTCCTTTATATACGGGGGTAAGGGGGCACCCCTAGACACAAGTTGATTCGTGTGATCATATTCTTAGCCATGTGCGGTGCCCCCCTCCAGCATAGTCCTCGATAATATTGTAGCGGTGCTTAGGCAAAGCCCTGCGACGGTAGTGCATCAAGATCGTCACCACGCCGTCGTGCTGACGGAACTCTTCCCCGACACTTTGCTGGATCGGAGTCCGGGGATCGTCATCGAGCTGAACGTGTGCTAGAACTCGGAGGTGCCGTAGTTTCGGTGCTTGATCGGTCGGGCCGTGGAGACGGACGACTACATCAACCAAACGCTTCCGTTGTCGATCTACAAGGGTACGTAGATCACACTCTCCCCTCTCGTTGCTATGCATCACCATGATCTTGCGTGTGCGTAGGAAAATTTTGAAATTACTACGTTCCCCAACAGTGGCATCCGAGCCTAGGTTTTATATGTTGATGTTATATGCACGAGTAGAACACAAGTGAGTTGTGGGCGATATAAGTCATACTGCTTACCAGCATGTCATACTTTGGTTCGGCGGTAATGTTGGACGAAGCGGCCCGGACCGACATTACGCGTACGCTTACGCGAGACCGGTTCTCCCGACGTGCTTTGCACATAGGTGGCTTGCGGGTGACAGTTTCTCCAACTTTAGTTGAACCGAGTGTGGCTACGCCCGGTCCTTGTGAAGGTTAAAACAACACCAACTTGACAAACTATCGTTGTGGTTTTGATGCGCAGGTAAGATTGGTTCTTGCTTAAGCCCGTAGCAGCCACGTAAAACTTGCAACAACAAAGTAGAGGACGTCTAACTTGTTTTTGCAGGGCATGTTGTGATGTGATATGGTCAAGACATGATGCTAAATTTTATTGTATGAGATGATCATGTTTTGTAACCGAGTTATCGGCAACTGGCAGGAGCCATATGGTTGTCGCTTTATTGTATGCAATGCAATCGTGCTGTAATGCTTTACTTTATCACTAAGCGGTAGCGATAGTCGTGGAAGCATAAGATTGGCGAGACGACAACAATGCTACGATGGAGATCAAGGTGTCGCGCCGGTGACGATGGTGATCACGACGGTGCTTCGAAGATGGAGATCACAAGGACAAGATGATGATGGCCATATCATATCACTTATATTGATTGCATGTGATGTTTATCTTTTATGCATCTTATCTTGCTTTGATTGACGGTAGCATTATAAGATGATCTCTCACTAATTATCAAGAAGTGTTCTCCCTGAGTATGCACCGTTGCGAAAGTTCTTCGTGCTGAGACACCACGTGATGATCGGGTGTGATAGGCTCTACGTTCAAATACAACGGGTGCAAAACAGTTGCACACGCGGAATACTCAGATTATACTTGACGAGCCAAGCATATACAGATATGGCCTCGGAACACGGAGACTGAAAGGTCGAGCGTGAATCATATAGTAGATGTGATCAGCATAGTGATGTTCACCAATAAAACTACTCCATCTCACGTGATGATCGGACATGGTTTAGTTGATTTGGATCACGTGATCACTTAGAGGATTAGAGGGATGTCTATCTAAGTGGGAGTTCTTAAGTAATATGATTAAATTGAACTTAAATTTATCATGAACTTAGTCCTGGTAGTATTTTGCAAATTATGTTGTAGATCAATAGCTCACGTTGTTGCTTCCCTGTGTTTATTTTGATATGTTCCTAGAGAAAATTGTGTTGAAAGATGTTAGTAGCAATGATGCGGATTGGATCCGTGATCTGAGGTTTATCCTCATTGCTGCATAGAAGAATTATGTCCTTGATGCACCGCTAGGTGACGGACCTATTGCAGGAGCAGATGCAGACGTTATGAATGTTTGACTAGCTCAATATGATGACTACTTGATAGTTTAGTGCACCATGCTTAATGGCTTAGAATCGGGACTTCAAAGATGTTTTGAATGTCATGGAGCATATGAGATGTTCCAGGAGTTGAAGTTAATATTTCAAGCAAATACCCGAGTTGAGAGATATGAAGTCTCCAACAAGTTCTATAGCTAAAAGATGGAGGAGAATCGCTCAACTAGTGAGCATGTGCTCAGATTGTCTGAGTACTACAATCGCTTGAATCAAGTGGGAGTTAATCTTCCAGATAAGATAGTGATTGACAGAATTCTCTAGTCACCATCACCAAGTTAGTAGAACTTCGTGATGAACTATGATATACAAGGGATAACGGAAACGATTCCCAAGCTCTTCGTAATGCGGAAATTGACGAAGGTAGAAATCGAGAAAAACATCAAGTGTTGATGGTAGACAAGACCACTAGTTTCAAGAAAAGGGCAGAGGGAAGAAGGGGAACTTCAAGAAGAACAGCAAGCAAGTTGCTGCTCAAGTAAAGAAGCTCAAGTCTGGTCCTAAGCCTAAGACTAAGTGCTTCTACTGCAAAGGGACTGGTCACTGGAAGCGGAACTACCCCAAGTTATTGGCGGATAAGAAGGATGGCAAAGTGAACATAAGTATATTTGATATACATGTTATTGATGTGTACTTTACTAGTGTTTATAGCAACCCCTCAGTATTTGATACTAGTTCAGTTGCTAAGATTAGTAACTCGAAACGGGAGTTGCAGAATAAACAGAGACTAGTTAAGGGTGAAGTGACGATGTGTGTTGGAAGTGGTTCCAAGATTGATATGATCATCATCGCACACTCCCTATAATTTCAGGATTAGTGTTGAACCTAAATAAGTGTTATTTGGTGTTTGCGTTGAGCATGAATATGATTTGATCATGTTTATTGTAATACGGTTATTCATTTAAGTAAGAGAATAAATTGTTGTTCTGTTTACAGGAATAAAACCTTATATGGTTACACACCCAATGAAAATAGTTCACTGGATCTCGATCATAGTGATACACATAATCATAATATTGAAACCAAAAGATGCAAAGTTAATAATGATAGTGCAACTTATTTGTGGCACTGCCGTTTAGGTCATATTGGTGTAAAGCGCATGAAGAAACTCCATGTTGATGGGCTTTTGGAATCACTTGATTATGAATCAGTTGATGCTTGCGAACCATGCCTCATGGGCAAGATGACTAAGACTCCGTTCTTCGGAACAATGGAGCGAGCAACAGATTTGTTGGAAATCATACATACTGATGTATGTGGTCCGATGAATATTGAGGCTCGCGACAGGTATCATTATTTTCTGTTCTTCACAGATAATTTGAGCAGATGTGAGTATATCTACTTAATGAAACATAAGTCTGAAACATTTGAAAACTTCAAAGAATTTCAGAGTGAAGTTGAAAATCATCGTAACAAGAAAATAAAGTTTCTACGATCTGATCGTGGAGGAGAATATTTGAGTTACGAGTTTGGTGTACATTTGAAACAATGCGGAATAGTTTCGCAACTCACGCCACCCGGAACACCACAGCGCAATGGTGTGTCCGAACGTCATAATCGTACTTTACTAGATATGGTGCGATCTATGATGTCTCTTACTGATTTACCGCTATCATTTTGGGGATACTCTCTAGAGACAGCCGCATTCACGTTAAATAGGGCACCATCAAAATCCGTTGAGACGACGCCTTATGAACTGTGGTTTGGCAAGAAACCAAAGTTGTCGTTTCTGAAAGTTTGGGGCTGCGATGCTTATGTGAAAAAGCTTCAACCTGATAAGCTCGAACCCAAATCGGAGAAATGTGTCTTCGTAGGATATCCAAAGGAGACTATTGGATACACCTTCTATCACAGATCCGAAGGCAAGACTTTTGTTGCTAAGTTCGGAAACTTTCTGGAGAAGGAGTTTCTCTCGAAAGAAGTGAGTGGGAGGAAAGTAGAACTTGACGAGGTAACTGTACCTTCTCCCTTATTGGAAAGTAGTGCACCACAGAAAACTGTTTCAGTGACACCTACACCAGTTAGTGTGGAAGCTAATGATGATGATCATGAAACTTCAGAACAAGATACTACTGAACCTTGTAGATCAACCAGAGTGAGATCCACGCCAGAGTGGTACGGTAATCCTGTTCTGGAAGTCATGCTACTAGATCATGATGAACCTACGAACTATGAAGAAGCGATGGTGAGCCCAGATTCCGCAAAATGGCTTGAAACCATGAAATCTGAGATGGGATCCATGTATGAGAACAAAGTATGGACTTTGGTTGACTTGCCCGATGATCGGCAAGCAATTGAGAATAAATGGATCTTCAAGAAGAAGACTGACGCTGACGGTAATATTACTGTCTACAAAGCTTGACTTGTCGCAAAAGGTTTTCGGCAAGTTCAAGGGATTGACTATGATGAGACCTTCTCACCCGTAGCGAGGCTTAAGTCTGTCCGAATCATGTTAGCAATTGCCGCATTTTATGATTATGAAATTTGGCAGATGGATGTCAAAACTGCATTCCTGAATGGATTTCTGGAAGAAGAGTTGTATATGATGCAACCAGAAGGTTTTGTCGATCCAAAGGGAGCTAACAAAGTGTGCAAGCTCCAGCGATCCATTTATGGACTGGTGCAAGCCTCTCGGAGTTGGAATAAACGCTTTGATAGTGTGATCAAAGCATTTGGTTTTATACAGACTTTTGGAGAAGCCTGTATTTACAAGAAAGTGAGTGGGAGCTCTGTAGCATTTCTGATATTATATGTGGATGACATATTACTAATTGGAAATGATATATAATTTCTGGATAGCATAAAGGGATACTTGAATAAGAGTTTTTCAATGAAAGACCTCGGTGAAGCTGCTTACATATTAGGCATTAAGATCTATAGAGATAGATCAAGACGCTTAATTGGACTTTCACAAACCACATACCTTGACAAAGTTTTGAAGAAGTTCAAAATGGATCAAGCAAAGAAAGGGTTCTTGCCTGTGTTACAAGGTGTGAAGTTGAGTAAGACTCAATGCCCGACCACTGCAGAAGATAGAGAGAATATGAAAGATGTTCCCTATGCTTCAGCCATAGGCTCTATCATGTATGCAATGCTGTGTACCAGACCTGATGTGTGCCTTGCTATAAGTCTAGCAGGGAGGTACCAAAGTAATCCAGGAGTGGATCACTGGACAGCGGTCAAGAACATTCTGAAATACCTGAAAAGGACTAAGGATATGTTTCTCATATATGGAGGTGACAAAGAGCTCATCGTAAAAGGTTACGTTGATGCAAGCTTTGACACTGATCCGGACGATTCTAAATCGCAAACCGGATACGTGTTTACATTAAACGGTGGAGCTGTAAGTTGGTGCAGTTCTAAACAAAGCGTTGTAGCGGGATCTACATGTGAAGTGGATTAAATAGCTGCTTCGGAAGCAGCAAATGAAGGAGTCTGGATGAAGGAGTTCATATCCGATCTAGGTGTCATACCTAGTGCATCGGGTCCAATGAAAATCTTTTGTGACAATACTGGTGCAATTGCCTTGGCAAAGGAATCCAGATTTCACAAGAGAACCAAGCACATCAAGAGACGCTTCAATTCCATCCGGGATCTAGTCCAGGTGGGAGACATAGAGATTTGCAAGATACATACGGATCTGAATGTTGCAAACCCGTTGACTAAGCCTCTTCCACGAGCAAAACATGATCAGCACCAAGGCTCCATGTGTGTTAGAATCATTACTGTGTAATCTAGATTATTGACTCTAGTGCAAGTGGGAGACTGAAGGAAATATGCCCAAGAGGCAATAATAAAGTTATTATTTATTTCCTTATATCATGATAAATGTTTATTATTCATGCTAGAATTGTATTAACCGGAAACATAATACATGTGTGAATACATAGACAAACAGAGTGTCACTAGTATGCCTCTACTTGACTAGCTCGTTAATCAAAGATGGTTATGTTTCCTAACTATGAACAAAGAGTTGTTATTTGATTAACGGGATCACATCATTAGGTGAATGATCTGATTGACATGACCCATTCCATTAGCTTAGCACCCGATCGTTTAGTATGTTGCTATTGCTTTCTTCATGACTTATACATGTTCCTATGACTATGAGATTATGCAACTCCCATTTGCCGGAGGAACACTTTGTGTGCTACCAAACGTCACAACGTAAATGGGTGATTATAAAGGTGCTCTACAAGTGTCTCCAAAGGTACATGTTGGGTTGGCGTATTTCGAGATTAGGATTTGTCACTCCGATTGTCGGAGAGGTATCTCTGGGCCCTCTCGGTAATACACATCACATAAGCCTTGCAAGCATTGCAACTAATGAGTTAGTTGCGAGATGATGTATTACGGAACGAGTAAAGAGACTTGCCGATAACGAGATTGAACTAGGTATTGAGATACCGACGATCAAATCTCGGGCAAGTAACATACCGATGACAAAGGGAACAATATGAGCATCCAGGTTCCGCTATTGGTTATTGACCGGAGACGTGTCTCGGTCATGTCTACATTGTTCTCGAACCTGTAGGGTCCGCACGTTTAAGGTCTCGATGACAGTTATATTATGAGTTTATGAGTTTTGATGTACCGAAGTTAGTTCAGAGTCCCAGATGTGATCACGGACATGACGAGGAGTCTCGAAATGGTCGAGACATAAAGATTGATATATTGGACGGCTATATTTGGACACCAGAAGTGTTCCGGGTGATTTCGGAGAAAACCGGAGAGCCGGAGGGTTACCGGAACCCTACCGGGAGAAGTAATGGGCCTTATGGGCCTTAGTGGAGAGAGAGAGGGGCAGCTAGAGGTGGGCTGCGCGCCTCCTCCCCCTGGTCCGAATTGGACTAGGAGAGGGGGGGCGGCGCCCCCCCTTTCCCTCTCCCTCCCCACTTCTTTCCCCCTCCTAGTAGGAGTCCTACTCCTACTAGGAGGAGGACTCCTCCTGGCGGGCCTATAGGGGCCGGCCGGCCTCCTCCCCTTGCTCCTTTATATATAGGGGCAAGGGGGCACCCCTAGACACAAGTTGATCCGTGTGATCATATTCTTAGCCGTGTGCGGTGCCCCCCTCCACCATAGTCCTCGATAATATTGTAGCGGAGCTTAGGCGAAGCCCTGCGACGGTAGTGCATCAAGATCGTCACCACGCCGTCATGCTGACGGAACTCTTCCCCGACACTTTCCTGGATCGGAGTCCGGGGATCGTCATCGAGCTAAACGTGTGCTAGAACTCGGAGGTGCCGTAGTTTCGGTGCTTGATCGGTCGGGCCGTGGAGATGTACGACTACATCAACCAAACACTTCCGTTGTCGATCTACAAGGGTACGTAGATCACACTCTCCCCTCTCGTTGCTATGCATCACCATGATCTTGCGTGTGCGTAGGAAAATTTTGAAATTACTACGTTCCCCAACAAAGGGGGGGGCGCACCAGCCCACTATGGGCTGGTTCCCTCCCCACTTCAGCCCATGGGGCCCTCCGGGATGGCTGGCCCCACCCGGTGGACCCCCGGGACCCTTCCGGTGGTCCTGGTACAATACCGTTGACCCCCGAAACTCTCCCGATGGCCGAAACTGCACTTCCTATATATAATTCTGCACCTCCGGACCATTCCGGAACTCCTCGTGATGTCCGGGATCTCATCCGGGACTCCGAACAACTTTCGGGTTACTGCATACTCATATCTCTACAACCCTAGTGTCACCGAACCTTAAGTGTGTAGACCCTATGGGTTCGGGAGACATGTAGACATGACTGAGACGACTCTCCGGTCAATAACCAACAGCGGGATCTGGATACCCATGTTGGCTCCCACACGCTCCTCGATGATCTCATCGGATGAACCACGATGTCGAGGATTCAAGCAACCCCGTATACAATTTCCTTTGTCAATCGGTATGTTACTTGCCCGAGATTCGATCATCGGTATCCCAATACCTCGTTCAATCTCGTTACCGGAAAGTCACTTTACTCGTACCGTAATGCATGATCCCGTGACCAGACGCTTGGTCACTTTGAGCTCATTATGATGATGCATTACCGAGTGGGCCCAGAGATACCTCTCCGTCATATGGAGTGACAAATCCTAGTCTTGATCCGTGTCAACCCAACAGATTCTTTCGGAGATACCCGTAGTATACCTTTATAGTCACCCAGTTACGTTGTGACGTTTGGTACACCCAAAGCACTCCTACGGTATCCGGGAGTTGCACGATCTCATGGTCTAAGGAAAAGATACTTGACATTGGAAAAACTCTAACAAACGAACTATACGATCTTGTGCTATGTTTACGATTGGGTCTTGTCCATCACATCATTCTCCTAATGATGTGATCCCGTTATCAATGACATCCAATGTCCATAGTCAGGAAACCATGACTATCTGTTGATCAACGAGCTAGTCAACTAGAGGCTTACTAGGGACATGTTTGGTGTCTATGTATTCACACATGTATTATGATTTCCGGATAACACAATTATAGCATGAATAAAAGACAATTATCATGAACAAGGAAATATAATAATAATCCTTTTATTATTGCCTCTAGGGCATATTTCCAACAGTCTCCCACTTGCACTAGAGTCAATAATCTAGTTACATTGTGATGAATCGAACACCCATGGAATTCTGGTGTTGATCATGTTTTGCTCTAGGGAGAGGTTTAGTCAACGAATCTGCTACATTCAGGTCCATATGTACTTTACAAATATCTATGTCTCCATCTTGAACATTTTCACGACTGGAGTTGAAGCGACGCTTGATGTGCCTGGTCTTCTTGTGAAACCTGGGCTCCTTGGCAAGTGCAATAGCTCCAGTGTTGTCACAGAAGAGTTTGATCGGCCCCGACGCATTGGGTATGACTCCTAGGTCGGTGATGAACTCCTTCACCCAAATTTCTTCATGCGCTGCTTCCGAGGCTGCCATGTACTCCGCTTCACATGTAGATCCCGCCACAACGCTCTGCTTGCAACTGCACCAGCTTACTGCCCCACCATTCAAAATATACACGTATCCGGTTTGTGACTTAGAGTCATCCAGATCTGTGTCGAAGCTAGCGTCGATGTAACCCTTTATGACGAGCTCTTCGTCACCTCCATAAATGAGAAACATTTCCTTAGTCTTTTTCAGGTACTTCAGGATATTCTTGACCGCTGTCCAGTGTTCCTTGCCGGGATTACTTTGGTACCTACCTACCAAACTTATGGCAAGGTTAACATCAGGTCTGGTACACAGCATGGCATACATAATAGACCCTATGGCTGAGGCATAGGGGATGACACTCATTTCTTCTATATCTTCTGCCGTGGTCGGACATTGAGCTGAGCTCAATTTCACACCTTGCAACACAGGCAAGAACCCCTTCTTAGACTGATCCATATTGAACTTCTTCAATATCTTATCAAGGTATGTGCTTTGTGAAAGACCTATGAGGCGTCTTGATCTATCTCTATAGATCTTGATGCCTAATATATAAGCAGCTTCTCCAAGGTCCTTCATTGAAAAACTCTTATTCAAGTAGGCCTTAATGCTGTCCAAAAGCTCTATATCATTTCCCATCAAAAGTATGTCATCTACATATAATATGAGAAATGCTACAGAGCTCCCACTCACTTTCTTGTAAACGCAGGCTTCTCCATAAGTCTGCATAAACCCAAACGCTTTGATCATCTCATCAAAGAGAATGTTCCAACTCCGAGATGCTTGCACCAGCCCATAAATCGAGCGTTGGAGCTTGCACACCTTGTCAGCATTCTTAGGATCGACAAAACCTTCTGGCTGCATCATATACAATTCTTCCTTAAGGAAACCATTAAGGAATGCCGTTTTGACGTCCATTTGCCATATCTCATAATCGTAGAATGCGGCAATTGCTAACATGATTCAGACGGACTTCAGCTTCGCTACAGGTGAGAAAGTCTCATCATAGTCAACCCCTTGAACTTGTCGATAACCCTTAGCGACAAGCCGAGCTCTATAGATGGTCACATTACCATCCGTGTATGTCTTCTTCTTAAAGATCCATTTATTTTCTATGGCTCGCCGATCATCGGGAAGTCCATACTTCGTTTTCATACATGGATCCTATCTCGGATTTCATGGCTTCCAGCCATTTGTCGGAATCTGGGCCCGCCATCGCTTCTTCATAGTTCGAAGGTTCACCATTGTCTAACAACATGATTTCCAAGACAGGGTTGCCGTATCACTCTGGTGCGGAACGTGTCCTTGTGGACCTTCGAAGTTCAGTAGGAGCTTGATCAGAAGTATCTTGATCATCATCATTAACTTCCTCTCTAATTGGTGCAGGCACCACAGGAACATTTTCCTGAGTTGCGCTACTCTCTGCTTCAAGAGGCAGTACTTCATCAAGTTCTACTTTCCTCCCACTTACTTCTTTCGAGAGAAACTCCTTCTCTAGAAAGGATCCATTCTTAGCAACAAAGATCTTGCCTTCGGATCTGAGGTAGAAGGTATACCCAATAGTTTCTTGAGGGTATCCTATGAAGACGCATTTTTCCGACTTGGGTTCGAGCTTTTCAGGTTGAAGTTTCTTGACATAAGCATCGCATCCCCAAACTTTTAGAAACGGCAGCTTAGGTTTCTTTCCAAACCATAATTCATATGGTGTCGTCTCAACGGATTTCGACGGAGCCCTATTTAAAGTGAATTCGGCAGTCTCTAAAGCATAGCCCCAAAATGATAGCGGTAAATCGGTAAGAGACATCATAGATCGCACCATATCTAATAGAGTGCGATTACGACGTTCGGACACACCATTACGCTGAGGTGTTCCAGGCGGCGTGAGTTGTGAAACTATTCCACATTTTCTTAAGTGTGTGCCAAATTCGTGACTCAAGTATTCTCCCCCACGATCTGATCGCAAGAACTTGATTTTCCTGTCACGTTGATTCTCAACCTCACTCTGAAATTCCTTGAACTTTTCAAAGGTCTCAGACTTGTGTTTCATTAAATAGACATACCCATATCTACTCAAGTCATCAGTGAGGGTGAGAACATAACGATAGCCGCCGCGAGCCTCAACACTCATTGGACCGCACACATCAGTATGTATGATTTCCAATAAGTTGGTTGCTCGCTCCATTGTTCCTAAGAACGGAGTCTTGGTCATTTTACCCATGAGGCATGGTTCGCACGTGTCAAATGATTCGTAATCAAGAGACTCTAAAAGTCCATCTGCATGGAGCTTCTTCATGCGTTTGACACCTATGTGACCAAGGCGGCAGTGCCACA
The DNA here is from genome assembly GCF_018294505.1 of Triticum aestivum. Lineage (NCBI taxonomy): Eukaryota > Viridiplantae > Streptophyta > Magnoliopsida > Poales > Poaceae > Triticum > Triticum aestivum. The sequence goes on from NC_057812.1 coordinate 99,825,952, forward strand.
AGTATGTGGGACTATCATTATCAACCTTACATCTTTTGGTATTCACACTATGAATATGTGTAGCATTACGCTCGAGATTCATTAAGAATAAACCATTCACCATCGGAGCATGACTATAAAACATATCTCTCATATAAATAGAACAACCATTATTCTCGGATTTAAATGAGTAGCCATCTCGAATTAAACGAGATCTTGATACAATGTTCATGCTCAAAGCTGGCACTAAATAACAATTATTGAGGTTTAAAACTAATCCCGTAGGTAAATGTAGAGGTAGCGTGCCGACGGCGATCACATCGACCTTGGAACCATTCCCGACGCGCATCGTCACCTCGTCCTTCGTCAGTCTCCGCTTATTCCACAGCTCCTGCTTTGAGCTACAAATGTGAGCAACTGCACCGGTATCAAATACCCAGGAGCTACTATGAGTACTGGTAAGGTACACATCAATTACATGTATATCACATATACCTTTCGTGATGCCGGCCTTCTTGTCCGCTAAGTATTTGGGGTAGTTCCGCTTCCAGTGATCACTTCCCTTGCAATAAAAGCACTCAGTCTCGGGCTTGGGTCCATTCTTTGGCTTCTTCCCGGCAGCTTGCTTACCGGGCGCGGCAACTCCCTTGCCGTCCTTCTTGAAGTTCTTCTTACCCTTGCCTTTCTTGAACTTAGTGGTTTTACTCACCATCAACACTTGATGTTCCTTTTTGACTTCTACCTCTGCTGATTTCAGCATTGCAAATACTTCAGCAATGGTCTTTTCCATCCCCTGCATATTAAAGTTCATCACAAAGCTCTTGTAGCTCGGTGGAAGCGACTGAAGGATTCTGTCAATGACCGCGTCATCCGGGAGATTAACTCCCAGCTGAGTCAAGCGGTTATGTAACCCAGACATAGTGAGTATGTGCTCAGTGACAGAACTGTTTTCCTCCATCTTACAGCTGAAGAACTTGTCGGAGACTTCATATCTCTCGACCCGGGCATGAGCTTGAAAAACCATTTTCAGCTCTTCGAACATCTCATATGCTCCGTGTCTCTCAACACGCTTTTGGAGCCCCGGCTCTAAGCTATAAAGCATGCCGCACTGAACGAGGGAGTAATCATTGGCACGTGTCTGCCAAGCGTTCATAACGTCTTGTTCTGCAGGGAGAGCAGGTGCTTCACCTAGCGGTGCTTGTAGGACATAATCTTTCTTGGCAGCTATGAGGATGATCCTCAGGTTCTGGACCCAGTCCGTATAGTTGCTGCCGTCGTCTTTCAGCTTGGTTTTCTCTAGGAACGCGTTGAAGTTGAGGACAACGTTGGCCATTTGATCTACAATACATGTTGTAAAGATTTTAGACTAAGTTCATGATAATTAAGTTCATCTAATCAAATTATTCAATGAACTCCCACTCAGATAGACATCCCTCCAGTCATCTAAGTATAACATGATCCGAGTTAACTAGGCCGTGTCCGATCATCACGTGAGACGGACTAGTCAACATCGGTGAACATCTTCATGTTGATCGTATCTTCTATACGACTCATGCTCGACCTTTCGGTCTTATGTTCCGAGGCCATGTCTGTACATGCTAGGCTCGTCAAGTCAACCTAAGTGTTTGCATGTGTAAATCTGTCTTACACCCGTTGTATGTGAACGTTGGAATCTATCACACCCGATCATCACGTGGTGCTTCGAAACAACGAACTGTCGCAACGGTGCACAGTTAGGGGGAACACTTTCTTGAAATTATTATGAGGGATCATCTTATTTACTACCGTCGTTCTAAGTAAACAAGATGCAAAAACATGATAAACATCACATGCAATCAAATAATAGTGACATGATATGGACACTATCATATAGCTTCCTTTGATCTCCATCTTGGGGCTCCATGATCATCTTGTCACCGATATGACACCATGATGTCCATCATCATGATCTCCATCATCGTGTCTCCATGAAGTTGCTCGCCAACTATTACTTCTACTACTATGGCTAACACGTTTAGCAATAAAGTAAAGTAATTTACATGGCGTTTCTCAATGACACGCAGGTCATACAAAAATAAAGACAACTCCTATGGCTCCTGCCGGTTGTCATACTCATCGACATGCAAGTCGTGATTCCTATTACAAGAACATGATCTCATACATCACATATATATCATTCATCATTCATCACAACTTTGGCCATATCACATCACAAAACACTTGCTGCAAAAACAAGTTAGACGTCCTCTAATTGTTGTTGCAAGTTTTTACGTGGCTGCAATAGGGTTCTAGCAAGAACGTTTTCTTACCTATGCCAAAATCACAACGTGATTTGTCAACTTCTATTTACCCTTCATAAGGACCCTTTTCGTCGAATCCGCTCCAACTAAAGTAGGAGAGACAGACACCCGCCAGCCACCTTATGCGACTAGTGCATGTAGGTCGGTGGAACCGGTCTCACGTAAGCGTTCATGTAAGGTTGGTCCGGGCCGCTTCATCCCACAATACCGCTGAAGCAAAATAAGACTAGTAGCGGCAAGAAAGTTGACAACATCTACGCCCACAACAAATTTTGTTCTATCGTGCAAAGAGAACTACACATAGACCTAGCTCATGATGCCACTGTTGGGGAACGTTGCAGAAAACAAAAAATTTCTACATTTTCACCAAGATCCATCTATGAGTTCATCTAGCAACGAGTGATCGGATGCATCTACATACCTTTGTAGATCGCGAGCGGAAGCGTTCAGAGAACGGGGATGAGGGAGTCGTACTTGTCGTGATCCAAATCACCGGAGATCCTAGCGCCGAATGGATGGCACCTCCACGTTCAACACACGTACGGTCAGCGTGACGTCTACTCCTTCTTGATCCAGCAAGGGGGAAGGAGAGGTTGATGAAGATCCAGTAGCACGACGGCATGGTGGTGGATGCAGCAGTCACCGCAGCAGGGCTTCGCCGTTCCTCTGCGAGAGGGAGAGGTGTAGCAGGGGAGAGGGAGGCGTCAAGACTTCAGGGTGCGGCTGCCCTCCCTCCCCCCTTTATATAGGCCCACTAGGGGGTGTGCCGGCCCTAGGAGATGGGATATCCTAGGGGGGCGGCGGCCAAGGGGGTGGAGTGCCCCCCAAGGCAAGTGGAGGCGCCCCCTCCCCTAGGGTTCCCAACCCTAGGCGCATGGGGGCCCAAGGGGGGGGCGCACCAGCCCACTATGGGCTGGTTCCCTCCCCACTTCAGCCCATGGGGCCCTCCGGGATGGGTGGCCCCACCCGGTGGACCCCCGGGACCCTTCCGGTGGTCCCGGTACAATACCGTTGACCCCCGAAACTCTCCCGATGGCCGAAACTGCACTTTCTATATATAATTCTTCACCTCTGGACCATTCCGGAACTCCTCGTGATGTCCGGGATCTCATCCGGGACTCCGAACAACTTTCGGGTTACTGCATACTCATATCTCTACAACCCTAGTGTCACCGAACCTTAAGTGTGTAGACCCTACGGGTTCGGGAGACATGTAGACATGACCGAGACGACTCTCCGGTCAATAACCAACAACGGGATCTGGATACCCATGTTGGCTCCCACAGGCTCCTCGATGATCTCATCGGATGAACCACGATGTCGAGGATTCAAGCAACCCCGTATACAATTCCCTTTGTCAATCGGTATGTTACTTGCCCGAGATTCGATCGTCGGTATCCCAATACCTCGTTCAATCTCGTTACCGGCAAGTCACTTTACTCGTACCGTAATGCATGATCCCGTGACCACACACTTGGTCACTTTGAGCTCATTATGATGATGCATTACCGAGTGGGCCCAGAGATACCTCTCCGTCATATGGAGTGACAAATCCCAGTCTTGATCCGTGTCAACCCAACAGATACTTTCGGAGATACCCGTAGTATACCTTTATAGTCACCCAGTTACGTTGTGACGTTTGGTACACCCAAAGCACTCCTACGGTATCTGGGAGTTGCATGATCTCATGGTCTAAGGAAAAGATACTTGACATTGGAAAAAACTCTAGCAAACGAACTATACGATCTTGTGCTATGTTTAGGATTGGGTCTTGTCCATCACATCATTCTCCTAATGATGTGATCCCGTTATCAATGACATCCAATGTCCATAGTCAGGAAACCATGACTATTTGTTGATCAACGAGCTAGTCAACTAGAGGCTTACTAGGGACATGTTTGGTGTCTATGTATTCACACATGTATTACGATTTCTGGATAACACAATTATAGCATGAATAAAAGACAATTATCATGAACAAGGAAATATAATAATAATCCTTTTATTATTGCCTCTAGGGCATATTTCCAACAGATGATGCGGCTGCTGATTCCATCGCCCGTGCCGATGATATCATGGACGCCGGTGCTGCTAACGTCGATCCATGATGTGCCCAATCAACCATGCAAGCCCATGCGGTGTCCCGTCGGCGACCGGCCGTCCATATCGCGGCCCTACATCAAGGGTCTACTTATTCCACCGTACGTGTGCCCAGAGCAATTCCGTGTTTTGCTCCACCTATCTGCTAGTATCTCGCATGTATCCCCTAGCTAGTTGTAATCTGTTCCATGAGTGTATGAGATCGCATGTATCCTCTCGCGATCTAGGTGCCCATTGTGTTTTTCATGAGTAGTACGACTCTATCCATCTGTTCGTGGAATGTAAGAGGACTAGGCGATGAATCAAAATGTGCTGATATCCTTTCCGAACTATTCAGTATCGACCCTCATTGTGCCCTCTTACAAGAGACAAAATTAAACGACATTAACGACCAAAAATTCAACTCCTTCCTACCACGATCTCTAGACCAAAGAATTTTCCTACCTGCGGACGGCTCGGCCGGCGGAATGGTTTCCGCCTTTAACAAAAACTTCTTCTCTCTAATCTCATACTCTCATCATCAGTACGCCACATCCATCAAAATCACGTCACTCGCTCACCCCCTTCCCTTTGTCATCACAAACATCTATGCACCTTCACATCGCAACCTCAAACAGGCCTTCCTAGATGAGCTCAAACTAATCAAGGAAGATGACCAAATTCCTTGGTTGATTGTAGGAGATTTCAACTTGGTACACTTTTCCCACGAAAAAATAACCGCAACTTCCGCCAACGGGAAGCTGACGCCTTCAACTCCCCGATCAATGACCTAGCACTAATCGAACTACCCCTACTAGATAGACGCTTCACCTGGACCAATAAACGAGCTTCACCAACCCTAGCACGACTAGACCGTGCTTTCTTCAATCTGGCCTGGAATAATTGCTTCCCCAATACAACTCTGTCATCTCTACCATGCATCACATCTGATCACGTCCCACTAATCCTAAATATCCAAACATTTGTCCCAAAACTGCGCCACTTTAGATTTGAATCAGCTTGGACTCTATCCACTGCTTGCCACCAAATAATACAAAAATGTTGGGCACCAAATCAACACGTGCCCCAACCGCTATCTTCTGCTGCTGCCCTTGCAAAAAATCTAAAAATAACAAGATGCGCCCTAAAAAAATAGGCCTCCAAACGATCACCAGCACACCATCGCGAGGTTGCAACAAAACAAATCATCAATCTCATTGATCTAAAAGAGGAGGCTCGACCCCTCTCCAACGCCGAAAAAATGTTGTGTTTGGTTGTCTCCGGTACACTACACTCAGCCATTGCCGAAAAATGGCCTTTTGGAAACAATGAGGCAAAGTACATGCTGCAATTGATGGAGAGGAAAACACTCAGTACTTTCACGCTGCCGCGTCCCAGCGTCTGCGCAAGAATACTATAACGTCCCTACTAGCTGATGGGAATGAATTCCACTCTCACGCTCAAAAAGCGACCATACTGAAAGATCATTTCACAGCAATTATCGGCTCCGCACCACACACCTCCTGGTCTTTCCAACTCCAAAATTACTATTCCCAAACGTTACCTCAACTTAGGTCACTTGAATCTCCCTTCACACTCGAAGAAATAAAAGATGCGTTCCTCCAAATGAACCCCCTCGCTAGCCCTGGACCTGATGGCTTCGGCCCGCTGTTCTATCGAAAATACTGGCACTTGGTCAAGGCTCCTATTAACTCCTTCATGGCAGATTTCCAAAACCATACCGCTCAAACAGAATGCCTTAACAAAGCCCACCCCATTCTACTACCCAAAAAAGAACAGGCCAACACACCTGACGCCTACCGCCCGATCTCCCTCCAAAACTGCCCCATCAAAGCCGTCGCAAAAGTGCTCACCAACAGATTAAAAACAATGATCCCACTACTTGTTCATGGCAACCAAACTGGTTTCATCCCTGGATGTAGCATAGCTGAAAATTTTATCTTCGCTACAGACCTCATAGGTGCTTGCCATACCAGAAAAGCCCCAACCATGGTTATTAAGCTAGACTTTAGAAAAGCCTTCGACTCCCTCTCTTGGGACTCCCTTACATCCATTTTACGCTGTCGCGGTTTCCCGCAAAAATTCTCAAACTAGGTCCATGACCTCCTATCAACTGGAAAAACTACCGTTATGCTCAACGGGATCCCCGGAAACTGGATAAATTGCAAAAACAGGCTTAGACAGGGAGATCCTGTTTTTTCCTTACCTTTTCATCATCGTTGCTGATCTCCTACAACAGATGATCCAGAAAGACTGCGACCTCCTACACCTCAGTCACCCTCTGTTCTCACATCTTCCGCCAAACGTTTTACAATATGTCGACGACACCCTAATCATTGCCAAGGCATCCAATGACGCTGCTCAGCAATTAAAAAAAATTCTACACGATTTCGCCATGGCAACCGGCCTCGCTATCAACTTCACAAAAACAACATTCGTACCCATGCACATTAGCTCTCCCATGGTGGCCTCCATAGCCTCCACCCTGCAATGCCCAACCTCAACCTTCCCGCAGATCTACCTAGGCCTACCCCTAACACCCACACGACTACCTTCAAACGCCTTCCTACCTATCATTGAACGTTGCCGCAATTTCCTGACGGGTTGGCGTGCAAAAATTCTCTCAAAAGGGGATAGACTCATCCTGCTATCGGCTGTCCTCAACTCCATCTTGGTCTACTTTATGTCAGTCTTCTCCATCCCCAAAAGTGTTCTAAAAATCCTAGACTCTATTCGGCGAGTCTTTTTTTAGGCTGCAGAGGAAACTTGCACTGGTGCGCAATGCTTAGTTGCCTGGAAAAATGTGTGTAAACCAAAAAAGAATGGTGGTCTAGGTCTAAAAAACCTACATCAGCAGAACAACTGCCTACTTATGAAATTTGCTGTAAAAGCACTTTTATCGGAAAAAGACACCTTGGTTGGACTGGATTGCCTTGCAACACCCAAATGCTCTCATTGCTCCACAAAATAGCCAGTCCTTCATTTGCCGAACAATAAATCAACAACTGCCAGCACTCCATGCCATCTCATTTGTACTCACAAACTCCGGCACTAATACCTATTTCTGGCTAGATGCTTGGCTACACTACCAACCCCTTGCTAATCTATTTCCCTGCCTCTACTCACACACCACTATACCACTCGCTCGTGTGGCTGCTGTTCTGGACCACGGTTTGGAAACAATCCTACAGAACCGCCTAACATCTAATGCTGCTATCGAGTTGTGCTCTTTGTTGTCTCTCCTGCAAGATTTCCAGCTGTCGACAGGACCGGATGAGCGCTACCTCAATGGTGGCCTGCGCTTCTCCATGAGGGCAGCGTACGCGCTAACCATGGGCGACGACGACAACAACGACGTGCATGCCGTGGCCATCTGGTCTTCATGCGTTCCAAATCGCGTGAAGATCTTTGCATGGCTCCTGTTTCGTGATCGACTCAACTCCAAAAGCAACCTTCAACGCAAGCATATTGTCACCGACTCACTATGCACGCTCTGCGGGTATGATGGTGAAACCATCTCACACATATTCCTTGACTGTCCGCTTGCACAGTGTATTTGGCAATGAATAGGCCTCTCTCCTTCGAGTAACATCGACGACCTATGGGACTGCCGTCTACCTACACAGGTGGATGCGGTAATCTGGCACTCCGTCCTCCTCATTATTCTGTGGAAGATCTGAGATTCCAGAAATGCTATGACCTTCAAACAGCAAAATCACCACGGTATCATCACCCTCAGGTGAATTGTTGATGACCTCATGCTATGGACGCACCAGATGAAGAAAACGGTGCACAAGCATGCCGCCTCCTCATGGCGTTCCTACCTCTTATCACGATTACACGTGCTTATGTAATTTCCCTTTGTAATCAGTCTGACGATGGGTTACAAAATTGAGAAATATATTCAGGTGGGGAGCTCCCCCCCGGTGATTTTTTCAAAAAAGAAGATGTCAGCAAGTTGATCCTTTGACGAGATGAACTTGATGCTAAGTAGCTTCTGTGCAACACGCTCTCGAACAAAGTGATAGTCAACCTCAATATGTTTCGTTCGAGCATGAAACACCAGATTCGACGACAGATATGTAGCATCAATGTTATCACACCAAAGTACTGGAGGGTGAGCTGAAGAGACTCTCAACTCTCTCAACAAAGACTGAACCCAAATGATCTCCGCCGTTGCATCAGCAACTGCTTTGTACTCAGGTTCTGTATTGCTGCGAGACACTGTAGCCTGCTTGCGAGCATTCCAGGCGATCAGGTTAGACCCAAGAAACACTGCATACCCCCTCGTGGATCGCCGGTCATCAGGACTACCAGCCCAGTCTGCATCAGAAAAAGCTGAGATCTCACAAGACGGCGCGGGCTGCAGAAGTAAGCCATGAGAGGAAGTGAGGCAGACATAACGAAGAATCCGCTTCACAGCTGACCAATGAGATGTCCTGGGTGCATGGAGAAACTGACGGACACGATTGACTGCATAAGAGACGACTGGTCCAGTGATAGTAAGATACTAGAGACCACCAACAAGAATGTGATACTCAGTAGCATCATCAGATGAGAGAGGATCTCCATCAAAAGCAGACAACCGATCAGTGGCCGACATCGGAGTGTTGACAGGTTTACACTTCAGCATTACAGCACGACGCAACAAGTCCAGGGAGTACTTCTTCTGAGTAAGAGTAAGCCCGGCAGAAGAGCGTGAAACCTCCAGACCAAGAAAGAAGTGTAGAGCACCTAGATCCTTGACAGAAAAATCACCACTCAAGGCAGCCACAAGGCGATCGGCAGCAGCATCTGAGGAACTGATGAGGATGATATCATCAACATAAACCAGCAAATACATCGTAACCTTAGGACGCTGAAGAAGAAACAGGGATGTGTCAGCAATGGAGGGAACAAACCCAAGTGCCCGGAGAACAGAGCCGAGGCATGCATGCCATGCACGGGGAGCCTGCTTGAGCCCATAGAGCGCCTTAACCAGACGACAGATATGGTGAGGACGGTCCGGATCCACAAACCCTGGCGGCTGACGCATATAAACCTCCTCCTCCAAGACTCCATGCAGGAAAGCATTCTGCACATCAAGCTGACGAAGGAACCATCCTCGAGTAACAGCCAAAGAAAACAACAAGCGAATGGTAGTGGGCATGATAACCGGACTGAATGTGTCTTCATAATCAAGACCATACCTCTGTTTGAAGCCCTTGGCAACAAGCCGTGCCTTGTAGCGCTCAATAGAACGATCAGCATGCCTCTTGACTTTATAAACCCACTTGGAATCAATAATGTTAACACCAAACTGTGGGGGAACAAGACGCCAAGTGTTATTCTGAAGCAGAGCATGAAACTCCTGTTCGATTGCTGCAAGCCAATGAGGAATAGCCAGTGCAGCCTGAAAATGACGAGGCTCAGCAGTGGAATCAGCGGTAATGTGTGCCATGCAGGCAGCAAGCCATGCGACAGTCCCGTCGGTGCGCTACTTTGGCTAGAAAACCCCGTTCTGGCTGCGGGTGCGAGGTCGAAGAGCATCAGCGGCCGGCTGTGCTAGCGAGACTGAGCTCAGCACAGGCGACAGCTCCAGAGACGAGGCAGCCGGCGAATCAACCCGTGGGGAGAGCGGTGGCGTCGAGGCAGACCAGGTCGGCCCATCTGGTGCGGTCGAAGTGGCTGCCGGGCCGGGCGAAGCGGCTGCCGGGCCAGGCGAGGGCGCCAAGGGCCCAGCCACCAGCCCGGGAGAGAGCGACGCCCGCGGGGCAGGTGTGGGCGTCCCCCGCGGGGCGGATTCCTCCGAGGCGGGTGAGTGCGTCGCCCGTGGGGTAGCTGCCTCAGAGTCGGGCGAGGGCTGTTCCTGCGAGGTGGGGGCACCCGTTATGCATGCCCCATGCAGCAGGGCATCGTTGCGCTCCAGGGGCACGTCGCGAACCAGAGTAGCATCCGGCACCTGTTCATCAAGTAGCTCGAGGCGAGCACCACATCCAATACCAGCAGCATGATTAGGGAGCAACACAGGAGCATTTGCAACATCCACAAATTGGTCAGGAAAAGGTACAATGGAGTGAACAGGTGGCATAGAAGTGGTAGAGTTAGTCGAAAGTGCACGAAAAGGAAACACATTCTCATCAAAAACAACATCAAGAGAGATGTAGACGCAATTGGTGGGAACGTGGAGGCATTTGTACCCTTTGTGAAGAGAACTATACCCAAGAAAAACGCATTTTTTAGACCGAAACTCTAACTTACGTTTGTTGTATGGACGCAAATGGGGCCAACATGCACACCCAAACACCTTTAGAAAAGTGTGATCTGGGACTTCATTGAGCAAGAGTTCAAGAGGAGTTTTCATATGCAAAAGTCGTGAGGGTAGCCTGTTTATCAAGAAACACGCTGTGGAGAAAGCATCACTCCAAAACCGAAACGGCATGGAGGCATGAGCTAGCAAAGTAAGGCCAGTTTCTACGAGATGACGATGCTTACGTTCAGTGGTTCCATTCTGCTGATGTGTATGAGGACAAGACACACGATGTGAAATCCCAAGCTTGTTAAAAAACGTGTTGAGGTTGTGATATTCACCCCCCCCCAGTCGGATTGAACATGAATAATTTTCTGCTTAAGGAGACGCTCAACATGTTCTTGAAACTGAATAAAGACATCAAACACATCAGACTTTCGCTTAATAAGATAAAGCCAAGTAAACTGACTATAAGCATCGATGAAACTGACATAATAATTATGGCCACTAACGGATGTTTGGGCATGGCCCCATACATTAAAAACACAAGCTCAAGAGGATGTTTCACAACACGACTAGACTCTGAAAATGGAAGTTGGTGACTCTTGCCCTGATGACAGGCATCACAAATTGTTTTAGCAGTTTTATTGGACACAACTAGTAGTTCATGATGATGTAGCACATGATGAACTATAGGAGCAGCAGGGTGACCAAGGCACGCATACCAATGTGTAGGTGACACACGAACACCGCTGAACGCCTAAGGAGTGGACTGCATATAAGATGTGGGCGGCGCGTCAAGAACATATAAAGCATGGCGAAGACAGCCACTAAGCAGAACGGCCCTCGTGTCCTGATCCTTGATAAACAAACGAAAAGGGTGAAACTCAGCAATGACATTATTATCACGAGTAAGTTGAGGAACAGACAACAAACTACGTGTAGCAGTGGGAACTTGAAGCACATTAGAAAGATATAGTTTTCGAAAATTGCGTGCAAGAAGTGAGGCCTGACCAACATGCGAGATGTGCATACCTGCTCCATTGGCGGTGCGAACCTAATCATGACCGCGATATGGCTCCTGAGTGGAGAGCTTGCCCATCTCGCTGGTGAGGTGGTTCGTAGCTCCCGTGTCCATGTACCATGTAGGATCAATGGAGTAAGATGGGGTGCGTCCGTGCTCATGACTCGTCACTGCAGCAGCAGCCTGCTTTTCATTTCCTTTGCCGTTATTGCCTAAACCAAGGAAATCTTGCTTGTAGCAACGATGACAGCGGGAGGCTATGTGGCGCTCAATCCCACACAGTTGGCAAGCCTGCTGGGCACCGCAGCAAGGGCAGAAAGCCACCGGCCGAGACCCGCCAGTGATGGATGGCGCGGAGATCCATGAAGTCGGCTGAGATGAAGCTGTCGGCTTGGGGGGAAGCGACGGCTTCTGTGATTTGCCGCTCCTGGTCGCGGCATTAGCAGAGGCAAAACTCGGGGAGGCACGGCGTGAAGGAAATATGCCCTAGAGGCAATAATAAAGTTATTATTTTATTTCCTTATATCATGATAAATGTTTATTATTCATGCTAGAATTGTATTAACCGGAAACATAATACTTGTGTGAATACATAGACAAACTAAACGTCACTAGTATGCCTCTACTTGACTAGCTCATTAATCAAAGATGGTTATGTTTCCTAACCATAGACATGTCTTGTCATTTTATTAACGGGATCACATCATTAGGAGAATGATGTGATTGACATGACCCATTCCATTAGCTTAGCACCCAATCGTTTAGTATGTTGCTATTGCTTTCTTCATGACTTATACATGTTCCTAAGACTATGAGATTACGCAACTCCCGTTTACCGGAGGAACACTTTGTGTGCTAGCAAACGTCACAACGTAACTGGGTGATTATAAAGGAGCTCTACAGGTGTCTCCAAAGGTACATGTTGGGTTGGCGTATTTCGAGATTAGGATTTGTCACTCCGATTGTCGGAGAGGTATCTCTGGGCCCTCTCGGTAATGCACATCCCATAAGCCTTGCAAGCATTGCAACTAATGAGTTAGTTGTGAGATGATGTATTACGAAACGAATAAAGAGACTTGCCGGTAACGAGATTGAACTAGGTATTGAGATACTGACGATCGAATCTCGGGCAAGTAACATACCGATGACAAAGGGAACAACGTATGTTGTTATGTGGTCTGACCGATAAAGATCTTCGTAGAATATGTAGGAGCCAATATGAGCATCCAGGTTCCGCTATTGGTTATTAACTGGAGACGTGTCTCGGTCATGTCCACATTGTTCTTGAACCCGTAGGGTCCGCACGCTTATCGTTACGATGATAGTTTCATTATGAGTTTATATATTTTGATGTACCGAAGATTGTTCGGAGTCCCGGATGTGACCACGGACATGACGAGGAGTCTCGAAATGGTCGAGACATAAATATTGATATATTGGACGGCTATATTCGGACACCGGAAGTGTTCCGGAGAAGTTTCGGATAAAACCGGAGTACCGGGGGGTTACCGGAACCCCCCCCCCCCCGGGGGGTTAATGGGCCTCATGGGCCCAAAGTGGAGAAGAGGAGGGACGGCCAGGGCAGGCCGCACGCCCCCTCCCCCTCTAGTCCGAATTGGACAAGGAGGGGGCGGCGCCCCCCCTTTCATTCCTCTCCTCTCTCCCTTCCTTCCCCCTCTCCTAGTTGGACAAGGAAAAAGGAGGAAGTCCTACTCCCGGTAGGAGTAGGACTCCTCCCTGGTGCGCCTCCTCCTGGCCGGCCTCCCCTTCCCCTTGCTCCTGTATATACGGGGGCAGGGGGGTACCTCTAGACACACAAGTTGATCTTGGAGATCGTTCTCTTAGCCGTGTGCGGTGCCCCCCTCCACCATAATCCTCGATAATATTGTAGAGGTGCTTAGGCGAAGCCCTGTGACAGTAGAACATCAAGATCGTCACCACGCCGTCATGCTGACGGAACTCTTCCCCGACACTTTGCTGGATCAGAGTCCGGGGATCGTCATCGAGCTGAACGTGTGCTAGAACTCGGAGGTGCCGTAGTTTCAGTGCTTGATCGGTCGGGCCGTGAAGACGTACGACTACATCAACCGCGTTGTCATAACGCTTCCGCTGTCAGTCTACGAGGGTACGTAGACAACACTCTCCCCCTGTCGTTGCTATGCATCACCATGATCTTGCGTGTGCGTAGGAAAATTTTGAAATTACTACGTTCCCCAACAGTGGCATCCGAGCCTGGTTTTATGTGTTGATGTTATATGCACGAGTAGAACACAAGTGAGTTGTGGGCGATATAAGTCATACTGCTTACCAGCATGTCATACTTTGGTTCGGCGGTATTGTTGGATGAAGCGGCCCAGACCGACATTACGCGTACGCTTACGCGAGACTGGTTCTACCGACGTGCTTTACACACAGGTGGCAGGCGGGTGTCAGTTTCTCCAACTTTAGTTGAACCAAATGTGGCTACGCCAGGTCCTTGCGAAGGTTAAAACTGCACCAACTTGACAAACTATCATTGTGGTTTTGATGCGTAGGTAAGATTGGTTCTTGCTTAAGCCCCTAGCAGCCACGTAAAACTTGCAACAACAAAGTAGAGTACGTCTAACTTGTTTTTACAGGGCATGTTGTGATGTGATATGGTCAAGACATGATGCTAAATTTTATTGTATGAGATGATCATGTTTTGTAACCGAGTTATCGGCAACTGGCAGGAGCCATATGGTTATCGCTTTATTGTATGCAATGCAATTGCGCTGTAATGCTTTACTTTATCACTAAGCGGTAGCGATAGTCGTGGAAGCATAAGATTGGCGAGACGACAACGATGCTATGATGGTGATCAAGGTGTCGCGCCGGTGACGATGGTGATCATGATGGTGCTTCGAAGATGGAGATCACAAGCACAAGATGATGATGGCCATATCATATCACTTATATTGATTGCATGTGATGTTTATCTTTTATGCATCTTATCTTGCTTTGATTGACGGTAGCATTATAAGATGATCCCTCACTAAATTATCATAGTAAAAGTGTTCTCCCTGAGTATGCACCGTTGTGAAAGTTCTTCGTGCTGAGACACCACGTGATGATCGGGTGTGATAGGCTCTACGTTCAAATACAACGGGTGCAAAACAGTTGCACACGCAGAATACTCAGGTTTAACTTGATGAGCCTAGCATATAACAGATATGGCCTCGGAACACGGAGACCGAAAGTTCAAGCGTGAATCATATAGTAGATATGATCAACATAGTGATGTTCACCAATGAAACTACTCCATCTCACGTGATGATCGGACATGGTTTAGTTGATTTGGATCACGTGATCACTTAGAGGATTAGAGGGATGTCTATCTAAGTGGGAGTTCTTTAGTAATATGATTAATTGAACTTAAATTTATCATGAACTTAGTACCTGATAGTATCTTGCTTGTTTATGTTTGATTGTAGATAGATGGCCCGTGCTGTTGTTCCGTTGAATTTTAATGCGTTCCTTGAGAAAGCAAAGTTGAAAGATGATGGTAGCAATTACACGGACTGGGTCCGTAACTTGAGGATTATCCTCATTGCTGCACAGAAGAATTACGTCCTGGAAGCACCGCTGGGTGCCAGGCCTGCTGCTAATGCAACTGACGACGTTAAGAACGTCTGGCAGAGCAAAGCTGATGACTACTAGATAGTTCAATGTGCCATGCTTTACGGCTTAGAATCGGGTCTTCAACGACGTTTTGAACGTCATGGAGCATATGAGATGTTCCAAGAGTTGAAGTTAATATTTCAAGCAAATACCCGGATTGAGAGATATGAAGTCTCCAATAAGTTCTATAGCTGCAAGCTGGAGGAGAACAGTTCTGTCAGTGAGCATATACTCAAAATGTCTGGGTATAATAATCACTTGATTCAATTGGGAGTTAATCTTCCAGATGATTGCGTCATTGACAGAATTCTCCAATCACTTCCACCTAGCTACAAGAGCTTTGTGATGAACTATAATATGCAAGGGATGGATAAGACAATTCCCGAGCTCTTCACAATGATGAAAGCTGCGGAGGTAGAAATCAAGAAGGAGCATCAAGTGTTGATGGTTAACAAGACCACTAGTTTCAAGAGAAAGGGCAAAGGGAAGAAGAAGGGGAACTTCAAGAAGAACAGCAAGCAAGTTGCTGCTCAGGAGAAGAAACCCAAATCTGGACCTAAGCCTGAAACTGAGTGCTTCTACTGCAAGCAGACTGGTCACTGGAAGCGAAACTGCCCCAAGTATTTGGCGGATAAGAAGGATGGCAAGGTGAACAAAGGTATATGTGATATACATGTTATTGATGTGTACCTTACTAATGCTCGCAGTAGCACCTGGGTATTTGATACTGGTTCTGTTGCTAATATTTGCAACTCGAAATAGGGACTACGGATTAAGCGAAGATTGGCTAAGGACGAGGTGACGATGCGTGTGGGAAATGGTTCCAAAGTCGATGTGATCGCGGTTGGCACGCTACCTCTACATCTACCTTCGGGATTAGTATTAAACCTAAAAAATTGTTATTTGGAGCCAGCATTGAGCATGAACATTATATCTAGATCTTGTTTGATGCGAGACGGTTATTCATTTAAATCGGAGAATAATGGTTGTTCTATTTATATGAGTAATATCTTTTATGGTCATGCACCCTTGAAGAGTGGTCTATTCTTATTAAATCTCGATAGTAGTGACACACATATTCATAATGTTGAAGCCAAAAGATGTAGAGTTGATAATGATAGTGCAACTTATTTGTGGCACTGCCGTTTGGGTCATATCGGTGTAAAGCGCATGAAGAAACTCCATACTGATGGACTTTTGGAACCACTTGATTATGAATCACTTGGTACTTGTGAACCGTGCCTTATGGTCAAGATGACCAAAACACCGTTCTCCGGTACTATGGAGAGAGCAACAGATTTGTTGGAAATCATACATACAGATGTATGTGGTCCAATGAATGTTGAGGCTCATGGCGGATATCGTTATTTTCTCACCTTCACAGATGACTTAAGCAGATATGGGTATATCTACTTAATGGAACATAAGTCTGAAACATTTGAAAAGTTCAAAGAATTTCAGAGTGAAGTTGAAAATCATCGTAACAAGAAAAATAAAGTTTCTACGATCTGATCGTGGAGGAGAATATTTGAGTTATGAGTTTGGTGTACATTTGTAACAATGCGGAATAGTTTCGCAACTCACGCCACCCGGAACACCACAGCGTAATGGTGTGTCCGAACGTCGTAATCGTACTTTACTAGATATGGTGCGATCTATGATGTCTCTTACTGATTTACCGCTATCGTTTTGGGGTTATGCTTTAGAGACGGCCGCATTCACGTTAAATAGGGCACCATCGAAATCCGATGAGACAACGCCTTATGAACTATGGTTTGGCAAGAAACCAAAGTTGTCGTTTCTTAAAGTTTGGGGCTGCGATGCTTATGTGAAAAAGCTTCAACCTGATAAGCTCGAACCCAAATCGGAGAAATGTGTCTTCATAGGATATCCAAAGGAAACTATTGGATACACCTTCTATCAAAGATCCGAAGGCAAGACTTTTGTTGCTAAATTCGGAAACTTTCTAGAGAAGGAGTTTCTCTCGAAAGAAGTGAGTGGGAGGAAAGTAGAACTTGATGAGGTAACTGTACCTGCTCCCTTATTGGAAAGTAGTACATCACAGAAAACGGTTTATGTGACACCTACACCAATTAGTGAGGAAGCTAATGACGATGATCATGAAACTTTAGAACAAGTTTCTACTTAACCTTGTAGATCAACCAGAGTAAGATCCGCACCAGAGTGGTACGGTAATCCTATTCTGGAAGGCATGCTACTAGATCATGGTGAACCTACGAACTATGAAGAAGCGATGGTGAGCCTGAAGGAAATATGCCCTAGAGGCAATAATAAAGTTATTATTTATTTCCTAATATCATGATAAATGTTTATTATTCATTCTAGAATTGTATTAACCGGAAACATAATACATGTGTGAATACATAGACAAACAGAGTGTCACTAGTATGCCTCTACTTGACTAGCTCGTTAATCGAAGATGGTTATGTTTCCTAACCATGAACAAAAGAGTTGTTATTTGATTAACGGGATCACATCATTAGAAGAATGATGTGATTGACATGACCCATTCCATTAGCTTAGCACCCGATCGTTTAGTATGTTGCTATTGCTTTCTTCATGACTTATACATGTTCCTATGACTATAAGATTATGCAACTCCCGTTTGCCGGAGGAACACTTTGTGTGCTACCAAACGTCACAACGTAACTGGGTGATTATAAAGGAGCTCTACAGGTGTCTCCAAAGGTACATGTTGGGTTGCCGTATTTCGAGATTAGGATTTGTTCTCCGATTGTCGGAGAGGTATCTCTGGGCCCTCTCGGTAATGCACATCACATAAGCCTTGCAAGCATTGCAACTAATGAGTTAGTTGTGAACGAGTAAAGAGACTTGCCGGTAATGAGATTGAACTAGGTATTAAGATACCGATGATCGAATCTCGGGCAAGTAACATACCGATGACAAAGGGAACAACGTATGTTGTTATGCGGTCTGACCGATAAAGATCTTCGTAGAATATGTGGGAGCCAATATCAGCATCCAGGTTCCGCTATTGGTTATTGACTGGAGACGTGTCTCGGTCATGTCTACATTGTTCTCGAACCCGTAGGGTCCGCACGCTTAAGGTTTCGATGACAGTTATATTATGAGTTTATGAGTTTTGATGTACCGAAGGAGTTTTGAGTCCCGGATGAGATCGGGGACATGACGAGGACTCTCGAAATGGTCGAGACGTAAAGATCGATATATTGGACGACTATATTTGGACATCGGAAAGGTTCCGAATGATTCAGGTATTTTTCGGAGTACCGGAGAGTTACGGGAATACGTATTGGGCCTTATTGGGCCATACGGGAAAGAAGAAAAAGGGCCTCAAGGGTGGCTGCACCCCTCCCCTTGGTCTGGTCCGAATTGGACTAGGGAAGGGGGGCGCCCCCTTCCTTCCTTCTCCTTTTCCCTTCTCCTTTTCCTATTCCATATGGGAGGTGGAATCCTACTAGGACTAGGGAGTCCTAGTAGGACTCCACACTTGGCGTGCCCCCTCCTAGGGCCGGCCTCCTCCTCCCTTGCTCCTTTATATACGGGGGCAGGGGGCACCTCTAGACACACAAGTTGATCCTCGTGATCGTTTTTTAGCCGTGTGCGGTGCCCCCCTCCACCATAATCCTCGATAATATTGTAGCGGTGCTTAGGCGAAGCCCTGCGATGGTAGAACATCAAGATCGTCACCACGCCATCGTGCTGACGGAACTCTTCCCCGACACTTTGCTGGATCGGAGTCCGGGGATCGTCATCGAGCTGAACGTGTGCTAGAACTCGGAGGTGCCATAGTTTCGGTGCTTGATCGGTCGGGCCGTGAAGACGTATGACTACATCAACCGCGTTGTTATAACGCTTCCGCTGTCGGTCTACGAGGGTACGTAGACAACACTGTCCACTCTTGTTGCTATGCATCACCATGATCTTGCGTGTGCGTAGGGAATTTTTTGAAATTACTACGTTCCCCAACAGGGGCATCCGAGCCTAGGTTTTATGCGTTGATGTTGTGCACGAGTAGAACACAAGTGAGTTGTGGGCGATATAAGTCATACTGCTTACCAGCATGTCATACTTTGGTTCAGCGGTATTGTTGGATGAAGCGGCCCGGACTGACATTACGCGTACGCTTATGCGAGACTGGTTCTACCGACGTGCTTTGCACACAGGTGGCTGGCGGGTGTCAGTTTCTCCAACTTTAGTTGAACCGAGTGTGGCTACGCCCGGTCCTTGCGAAGGTTAAAACAGCACCAACTTGACAAACTATCGTTGTGGTTTTGATGCGTAGGTAAGTACGGTTCTTACTAAGCCCAGTAGCAGCCACGTAAAACTTGCAACAACAAAGTAGAGGACGTCTAACTTGTTTTTGCAGGGCATGTTGTGATGTGATATGGTCAAGTCGTGATGAGATATAAGTTGTTGTATGAGATAATCATGTTTTGTTGAAGTTATCGGCAACTGGCAGAAGCCTTATGGTTGTCTCTCTATTGCATAAGATGCAAGCGCCCAATAATTGCTTTACTTTATCGCTATGCGATAGCAATAGTTGCAAGAGCAATTGTTGGCGAGACGACCACGTGACTACACATTGATATAGATCAAGATGATGGAGATCATGGTGTCATGCCGGTAATGATAGAGATCATGACAGTACTTTGGAGATGGAGATCAAAGGCGCAAGATGATGATGGCCATATCATGTCACATATTTTGATTGCATATGATGTTTATCTTTTATACATCTTATTATGCTTAGTTTGACGGTAGCATTTTAAGATGATCTCTCAATAATTATCAAGAAGTGTTCTCCCTGAGTATGCACCGTTGCAAAAGTTCTTCGTGCTGAGACACCACATGATGATCGGGTGTGATAGGCTCTACGTTCAAATACAACGGGTGCAAAACAGTTGCACACGCGGAATACTCAGGTTAAACTTGACGAGCCTAGCATATACAGATATGGCCTCGGAACACGGAGACCGAAAGGTCGAACGTGAATCATATAGTAGATATGATCAACATAGTGATGTTCACCATTGAAAACTACTCCATCTCACGTGATGATTGGACATGGTTTAGTTGATTTGGATCACGTGATCACTTAGAGGATTAGAAGGATGTCTATCTAAGTGGGAGTTCTTAAGTAATATGATTAATTGAACTTTAATTTATCATGAACTTAGTCCTAGTAGTATTAGCATATCTACGTTGTAGATCAATAGCTCGCGTTGTTGCTTTCATATGTTTATTTTGATATGTTCCTAGAGAAAATTGTGTTGAAAGATGTTAGTAGCAATGATGCGGATTGGATCCGTGATCTGAGGTTTATCCTCATTGCTGCACAGAAGAATTATGTCCTTGATGCACCGCTAGGTGACAGACCTATTGCAGGAGCAGATGGAGACGTTATGAACGTTTGGCTAGCTCAATATGATGACTACTTGATAGTTTAGTGCACCATGCTTAACGGCTTAGAATCGGGACTTCAAAGACGTTTTGAACGTCATGGACCATATGAGATGTTCCAGGAGTTGAAGTTAATATTTCAAGCAAATACCCGAGTTGAGAGATATGAAGTCTCCAACAAGTTCTATAGCTAAAAGATGAAGGATAATCGCTCAACTAGTGAGCATGTGCTCAGATTGTCTGGGTACTACAATTGCTTGAATCAAGTGGGAGTTAATCTTCCAGATAAAATAGTGATTGATAGAATTCTCTAGTCACCATCACCAAGTTAGTAGAACTTCGTGATGAACTATGATATGCAAGGGATAACGGAAACGATTCCCAAGCTCTTCATAATGCTGAAATTGACGAAGGTAGAAATCGAGAAAAACATCAAGTGTTGATGGTCGACAAGATCACTAGTTTCAAGAAAAGGGCAAAGGGAAGAAAGGGGAACTTCAAGAAGAACGGCAAGCAAGTTGCTGCTCAAGTGAAAACCCAAGTCTGGACCTAAGCCTGAAACTGAGTGCTTCTACTGCAAAGGGACTGGTCACTGGAAGCGGAACTATCCCAAGTGATTGGCGGATAAGAAGGATGGCAAAGTGAACATAAGTATATTTGATATACATGTTATTGATGTGTACTTTACTAGTGTTTATAGCAACCCCTCGGTATTTGATACTAGTTCAGTTGCTAAGATTAGTAACTCAAAACGGGAGTTGCAGAATAAATAGAGACTAGTTAAGGGTGAAGTGACGATGTGTGTTGGAAGTGGTTCCAAGATTGATATGATCACATCATCGCACACTCCCTATACTTTTGGGATTGGTGTTGAACCTAAATAAGTATTATTTGGTGTTTGCGTTGAGCATGAATATGATTTGATCATGTTTATTGCTATACGGTTATTCATTTAAGTAAGAGAATAAATTGTTGTTCTGTTTACATGAATAAAACCTTATATGGTTACACACCCAATGAAAGTGGTTCGTTGGATCTCGATCATAGTGATACACATATTCATAATATTGAAACCAAAAGATGCAAAGTTAATAATGATGGTGCAATTTATTTGTGGCACTTCCGTTTAGGTCATATTGGTGTAAAGCGCATGAAGAAAATCCATACTGATGGGCTTTTGGAATCACTTGATTATGAATCAGTTGATACTTGCGAACCATGCCTCATGGGCAAGATGACTAAGACTCCGTCCTCCAGTACAATGGAGCGAGCAACAGATTTGTTGGAAATCATACATACTGATGTATGTGGTCCGATGAATATTGAGGCTCGTGGCAGGTATCATTATTTTCTGATCTTCACAGATGATTTGAGCAGATATGAGTATATCTACTTGATGAAACACAAGTCTGAAACATTTGAAAAGTTCAAAGAATTTCAGAGTGAAGTGGAGAATCATCGTAACAAAAATGAAAGTTTCTATGATATGATCGCAGAAGTAAAATATTTGAGTTACGAGTTTGGCCTTAAGTTAAAAACAATGTGAAATAGTTTCACTACTCACGCCACCTGGAACACCATAGCATAATGGTGTGTCCGAACGTCATAACCGTACTTTATTAGATATGGTGCGATCTATGACGTCTCTTACCGATCTACCAATATCGTTTTGGGGTTATGCATTAAAGACAGATGCATTCACTTTAAAAGGGTACCATATAAGTCACCATCTAAGTCCGTTGAGACGACACAATCTGAACTGTGGTTTGGCAAGAAACCAAAGTTGTCGTTTCTTAAAGTTTGAGGTTGCAATGCTTATGTGAAAATGTTTCAACCTGATAAGCTCAAACCCAAATCAGAGAAGTGTGTCTTCATAGGATACCCAAAAGAAATTGTTGGGTACACCTTCTATCACAGATCCAAAGGCAAGATATTCTTTGCTGAGAATGGATCCTTTCTAGAGAAGGAGTTTCTCTCGAAAGAAGTGAGTGGGAGGAAAGTAGAACTTGATGAGGTAACTGTACCTGCTCCCTTATTGGAAAGTAGTTCATCACAGAAATCTGTTCCTGTGACTACTAGACCGATTAGTGAGGAAGCTAATGATGATGATCATGTAACTTCACATCAAGTTACTACCGAACATCGTAGGTAAACCAGAGTGAGATCCGCACTAGAGTGGTACGGTAATCCAGTTCTGGAGGTCATGTTACTTGACCATGACGAGCCTACGAATTATGAGGAAGCGATGATGAGCCCAGATTCCGCGAAATGGCTTGAGGCCATGAAATCTGAGATGAGATCCATGTATGAGAACAAAGTATGGACTTTGATTGACTTGCCCAATGATCGGTGAGCCATTGAGATTAAATGGATCTTCAAGAGGAAGACGGACGCTGATAGTAGTGTTAGTATCTACAAAACTAGAATTGTCACAAAAAGGTTTTCGACAAGTTCAAGGTGTTGACTACGATGAGAGTTTCTCACTCGTATCTATGCTTAAGTCTGTCCGAATCATGTCAGCAATTGCCGCATTTTATGAAATCCGGCAAATGGATGTCAAAACTGCATTCCTGAATGGATTTCTGGAAGAAGAGTTGTATATGATGCAGCCGAAAGGTTTTGTCGATCCAAAAGGAGCTAACAAAGTGTGCAAGCTCCAGCGATCCATTTATGGACTGGTGCAAGCCTCTCGGAGTTGGAATAAATGCTTTGATAGTATGATCAAAGCATATAGTTTTATACAGACTTGCGGTGAAGCCTGTATTTACAAGAAAGTGAGTGGGAGCACTACAGCATTTCTGATAAGTATATGTGAATGACATATTGTTGATTGGAAATAATGTAGAATTATTCTGTAAAGCATAAAGGAGAGTTTTGAAAGAAGTTTTTCAAAGAAAGACCTCGGTGAAGCTGCTTACATATTAAGCATCAAGATCTATAGAGATAGATCAAGACGCTTGATAAGTTTTTTCAATGAGTACATACCTTGACAATATTTTGAAGTAGTCCAAAAATGGAACAGTCAAAGAAAGAGTTCTTGGCTGTGTTACAAGGTGTGAAATTGAGTAAGACTCAAAGCCCGACCACGGCAGAAGATAGAAAGAGAATGAAAGTCATTCCCTATGCCTCAGCCATAGGTTCTATAAAGTATGCCATGCTGTGTACCAGATCTATTGTATACCCTACACTGTGTTAAGCAAGGGAGTACAATAGTGATCTAAGAGTAGATTACTGGACAGCGGTCAAAATTATCCTTAGTGGAATAAGGAAATATTTCTCAATTATGGAGGTGACAAAAGGTTCGTCGTAAAAAGTTATGTCGATGCAAGTTTTGACACAGATCTGGATGACTCTAAGTCTCGATCTAGATACATATTGAAAGTGGGAGCAATTAGCTAGAGTAGCTCCATGCAGAGCATTGTAGACATAGAATTCGCAAAATACTTACGGATCTGTATGTGACAGACCCGTTGACTAATATTATCTCACAAGCAAAACATGATCACACCTTAGTACTCTTTGGGTGTTAATCACATAAACGATGTGAACTAGATTATTGACTCTAGTAAACCCTTTGGGTATAGGTCACATGACGATGTGAACTATGGGTGTTAATCACATGGTGATGTGAACTATTAGTGTTGAATCACATGGCGATGTGAACTAGATTATTGACTCTAGTGCAAGTGGGAGACTAAAGGAAATATGCCCTAGAGGCAATAATAAAGTTATTATTTATTTCCTTATACCATGATAAATGTTTATTATTCATGCTAGAATTGTATTAACCGGAACATAATACATGTGTGAATACATAGACAAACAGAGTGTCACTAGTATGCCTCTACTTGACTAGCTCGTTAATCGAAGATGGTTATGTTTCCTAACCATGAACAAAAGAGTTGTTATTTGATTAACGGGATCACATCATTAGAAGAATGATGTGATTGACATGACCCATTCGATTAGCTTAGCACCCGATCGTTTAGTATGTTGCTATTGCTTTCTTCATGACCTATACATGTTCCTATGACTATGAGATTATGCAACTCCCGTTTGCCGGAGGAACACTTTGTGTGCTACCAAACGTCACAACGTAACTGGGTGATTATAAAGGAGCTCTACAGGTGTCTCCAAAGGTACATGTTGGGTTGGCATATTTCGAGATTAGGATTTGTCACTCCGATTGTCGGAGAGGTATCTCTGGGCCCTCTCGGTAATGCACATCACATAAGCCTTGCAAGCATTGCAACTAATGAGTTAGTTGTGAGATGATGTATTACGGAACGAGTAAAGAGACTTGCCAGTAATGAGATTGAACTAGGTATTAAGATACCGACGATCGAATCTCGGGCAAGTAACATACCGATGACAAAGGGAACAACGTATGTTGTTATGCGGTCTGACCGATAAAGATCTTCGTAGAATATGTAGGAGCCAATATGAGCATCCAGGTTCCCCTATTGGTTATTGACTAGAGACGTGTCTCGCATGTCTACATTGTTCTCGAACCCGTAGGGTCCGCACGCTTAATGTTACGATGACAGTTTCATTATGAGTTTATATATTTTGATGTACCGAAGATTGTTCGGAGTCCCGTATGTGATCACGGACATGACGGGGAGTCTCGAAATGGTCGAGACATAAAGACTGATATATTGGACGGCTATATTCGGACACCGGAAGTGTTCCGGAGAAGTTTCGGATAAAACCGGAGTACCGGGGGGTTACCGGAACCCCCCCGGGGGTTAATGGGCCTCATGGGCCCAAAGTGGAGAAGAGGAGGGGCGGCCAGGGCAGGCCGCACGCCCCCTCCCCCTCTAGTCCGAATTGGACAAGGAGGGGGGTGGCGCCCCCCATTTCCTTCCTCTCCTCTCTCCCTTCCTTCCCCCTCTCCTAGTTGGACAAGGAAAAAGGAGGGAGTCCTACTCCCAGTAGGAGTAGGACTCCTCCCTAGTGCGCCTCCTCCTGGCCGGCCGCCCCTCCCCCTTGCTCCTTTATATACGGGGGCAGGGGGTACCTCTAGACACACAAGTTGATCTTGGAGATCGTTCTCTTAGCCGTGTGCGGTGCCCCCCTCCACCATAATCCTCGATAATATTGTAGCGGTGCTTAGGTGAAGCCCTGTGACGGTAGAACATCAAGATCTTCACCATGCCGTCATGCTGACGGAACTCTTCCCCGGCACTTTGCTGGATCAGAGTCCGGGGATCGTCATCGAGCTGAACGTGTGCTAGAACTCGGAGGTGCCGTAGTTTCGGTGCTTGATCGGTCGGGCCGTGAAGACGTACGACTACATCAACCGCGTTGTCATAACGCTTCCACTGTCAGTCTACGATGGTACGTAGACAACACTCTCCCCCTATCGTTGCTATGCATCACCATGATCTTGCATGTGCGTAGGAAAATTTTGAAATTACTACGTTCCCCAACAGTGGCATCCGAGCCTGGTTTTATGTGTTGATGTTATATGCACGAGTAGAACACAAGTGAGTTGTGGGCGATATAAGTCATACTGCTTACCAGCATGTCATACTTTGGTTCGGCGGTATTGTTGGATGAAGCGGCCCGGACCGACATTACGCGTACGCTTACGCGAGACTGGTTCTACCGACGTGCTTTACACACAGGTGGCAGGCGGGTGTCAGTTTCTCCAACTTTAGTTGAACCAAATGTGGCTACGCCAGGTCCTTGCGAAGGTTAAAACTGCACCAACTTGACAAACTATCATTGTGGTTTTGATGCGTAGGTAAGTACGGTTCTTACTAAGCCCAGTAGCAGCCACGTAAAACTTGGAACAACAAAGTAGAGGACGTCTAACTTGTTTTTGCAGGGCATGTTGTGATGTGATATGGTCAAGTCGTGATGAGATATAAGTTGTTGTATGAGATAATCATGTTTTGTTGAAGTTATCGGCAACTGGCAAAAGCCTTATGGTTGTCTCTCTATTGCATAAGATGCAAGCGCCCAATAATTGCTTTACTTTATCGCTATGCGATAGCAATAGTTGCAAGAGCAATTGTTGGCGAGACGACCACGTGACTACACATTGATATAGATCAAGATGATGGAGATCATGGTGTCATGCCGGTACTGATAGAGATCATGACAGTACTTTGGAGATGGAGATCAAAGGCGCAAGATGATGATGGCCATATCATGTCACATATTTTGATTGCATATGATGTTTATCTTTTATACATCTTATTTTGCTTAGTTTGATGGTAGCATTTTAAGATGATCTCTCAATAATTATCAAGAAGTGTTCTCCCTGAGTATGCACCGTTGCAAAAGTTCTTCGTGCTGAGACACCACATGATGATCGGGTGTGATAGGCTCTACGTTCAAATACAACGGGTGCAAAACAGTTGCACACGCGGAATACTCAGGTTAAACTTGACGAGCCTAGCATATACAGATATGGCCTCGGAACACGGAGACCGAAAGGTCGAACGTGAATCATATAGTAGATATGATCAACATAGTGATGTTCACCATTGAAAACTACTCCATCTCACGTGATGATTGGACATGGTTTAGTTGATTTGGATCACGTGATCACTTAGAGGATTAGAAGGATGTCTATCTAAGTGGGAGTTCTTAAGTAATATGATTAATTGAACTTTAATTTATCATGAACTTAGTCCTAGTAGTATTAGCATATCTACGTTGTAGATCAATAGCTCACGTTGTTGCTTTCATATGTTTATTTTGATATGTTCCTAGAGAAAATTGTGTTGAAAGATGTTAGTAGCAATGATGCGGATTGGATCCGTGATCTGAGGTTTATCCTCATTGCTGCACAGAAGAATTATGTCCTTGATGCACCGCTAGGTGACAGACCTATTGCAGGAGCAGATGGAGACGTTATGAACGTTTGGCTAGCTCAATATGATGACTACTTGATAGTTTAGTGCACCATGCTTAACGGCTTAGAATCGGGACTTCAAAGACGTTTTGAACGTCATGGACCATATGAGATGTTCCAGGAGTTGAAGTTAATATTTCAAGCAAATACCCGAGTTGAGAGATATGAAGTCTCCAACAAGTTCTATAGCTAAAAGATGAAGGAGAATCGCTCAACTAGTGAGCATGTGCTCAGATTGTCTGGGTACTACAATTGCTTGAATCAAGTGGGAGTTAATCTTCCAGATAAAATAGTGATTGACAGAATTCTCTAGTCACCATCACCAAGTTAGTAGAACTTCGTGATGAACTATGATATGCAAGGGATAACAGAAACGATTCCCAAGCTCTTCATAATGCTGAAATTGACGAAGGTAGAAATCGAGAAAAACATCAAGTGTTGATGGTCGACAAGATCACTAGTTTCAAGAAAAGGGCAAAGGGAAGAAAGGGGAACTTCAAGAAGAACGGCATGCAAGTTGCTGCTCAAGTGAAAACCCAAGTCTGGACCTAAGCCTGAAACTGAGTGCTTCTACTGCAAAGGGACTGGTCACTGGAAGCGGAACTATCCCAAGTGATTGGCGGATAAGAAGGATGGCAAAGTGAACATAAGTATATTTGATATACATGTTATTGATGTGTACTTTACTAGTGTTTATAGCAACCCCTCGGTATTTGATACTAGTTCAGTTGCTAAGATTAGTAACTCGAAACGGGAGTTGCAGAATAAATAGAGACTAGTTAAGGCTGAAGTGACGATGTGTGTTGGAAGTGGTTCCAAGATTGATATGATCACATCATCGCACACTCCCTATACTTTTGGGATTGGTGTTGAACCTAAATAAGTATTATTTGGTGTTTGCGTTGA
Source organism: Triticum aestivum (assembly GCF_018294505.1). Lineage (NCBI taxonomy): Eukaryota > Viridiplantae > Streptophyta > Magnoliopsida > Poales > Poaceae > Triticum > Triticum aestivum. The sequence continues at coordinate 99,854,403 of NC_057812.1, forward strand.
GCATGAATATGATTTGATCATGTTTATTGCTATACGGTTATTCATTTAAGTAAGAGAATAAATTGTTGTTCTGTTTACATGAATAAAACCTTATATGGTTACACACCTAATGAAAGTGGTTCGTTGGATCTCGATCATAGTGATACACATATTCATAATATTGAAACCAAAAGATGCAAAGTTAATAATGATGGTGCAATTTATTTGTGGCACTTCCATTTAGGTCATATTGGTGTAAAGCGCATGAAGAAAATCCATACTGATGGGCTTTTGGAATCACTTGATTATGAATCAGTTGATACTTGCGAACCATGCCTCATGGGCAAGATGACTAAGACTCCGTCCTCCAGTACAATGGAGCGAGCAACAGATTTGTTGGAAATCATACATACTGATGTATGTGGTCCGATGAATATTGAGGCTCGTGGCAGGTATCATTATTTTCTGATCTTCACAGATGATTTGAGCAGATATGAGTATATCTACTTGATGAAACACAAGTCTAAAACATTTGAAAAGTTCAAAGAATTTCAGAGTGAAGTGGAGAATCATCGTAACAAAAATGAAAGTTTCTACGATATGATCGCAGAAGTAAAATATTTGAGTTATGAGTTTGGCCTTCAGTTAAAAACAATGTGAAATAGTTTCACTACTCACGCCACCTGGAACACCATAGCATAATGGTGTGTCCGAACGTCATAACCGTACTTTATTAGATATGGTGCGATCTATGACGTCTCTTACCGATCTACCAATATCGTTTTGGGGTTATGCATTAAAGACATCTGCATTCACTTTAAAAGGGCACCATCTAAGTCACCATCTAAGTCCGTTGAGACGACACAATCTGAACTGTGGTTTGACAAGAAACCAAAGTTGTCGTTTCTTAAAGTTTGAGGTTGCAATGCTTATGTGAAAATGTTTCAACCTGATAAGCTCAAACCCAAATCGGAGAAGTGTGTCTTCATAGGATACCCAAAAGAAATTGTTGGGTACACCTTCTATCACAGATCCAAAGGCAAGATATTCTTTGCTGAGAATGGATCCTTTCTAGAGAAGGAGTTTCTCTCGAAAGAAGTGAGTGGGAGGAAAGTAGAACTTGATGAGGTAACTGTACCTGCTCCCTTATTAGAAAGTAGTTCATCACAGAAATCTGTTCCTGTGACTACTAGACCGATTAGTGAGGAAGCTAATGATGATGATCATGTAACTTCAGATCAAGTTACTACCGAACATCGTAGGTAAACCAGAGTGAGATCCGCACTAGAGTGGTACGGTAATCCAGTTCTGGAGGTCATGTTACTTGACCATGACGAGCCTACGAATTATGAGGAAGCGATGATGAGCCCAGATTCCACGAAATGGCTTGAGGCCATGAAATCTGAGATGAGATCCATGTATGAGAACAAAGTATGGACTTTGATTGACTTGCCCAATGATCGGCGAGCTATTGAGATTAAATGGATCTTCAAGAGGAAGACGGACGCTGATAGTAGTGTTACTATCTACAAAGCTAGAATTGTCACAAAAAGGTTTTCGACAAGTTCAAGGTGTTGACTACGATGAGAGTTTCTCACTCGTATCTATGCTTAAGTCTGTCCGAATCATGTCAGCAATTGCCGCATTTTATGAAATCCAGCAAATGGATGTCAAAACTGCATTCCTGAATGGATTTCTGGAAGAAGAGTTGTATATGATGCAGCCGAAAGGTTTTGTCGATCCAAAAGGAGCTAACAAAGTGTGCAAGCTCCAGCGATCCATTTATGGACTGGTGCAAGCCTCTCGGAGATGGAATAAATGCTTTGATAGTATGATCAAAGCATATAGTTTTATACAGACTTGCGGTGAAGCCTGTATTTACAAGAAAGTGAGTGGTAGCACTACAGCATTTCTGATAAGTATATGTGAATGACATATTGTTGATTGGAAATAATGTAGAATTATTCTGTAAAGCATAAAGGAGAGTTTTGAAAGAAGTTTTTCAAAGAAAGACCTCGGTGAAGCTGCTTACATATTAAGCATCAAGATCTATAGAGATAGATCAAGACGCTTGATAAGTTTTTTCAATGAGTACATACCTTGACAATATTTTGAAGTAGTCCAAAAATGGAACAGTCAAAGAAAGAGTTCTTGGCTGTGTTACAAGGTGTGAAATTGAGTAAGACTCAAAGCTCGACCACGGCAGAAGATAGAAAGAGAATGAAAGTCATTCCCTATGCCTCAGCCATAGGTTCTATAAAGTATGCCATGCTGTGTACCAGATCTATTGTATACCCTACACTGTGTTAAGCAAGGGAGTACAATAGTGATCTAAGAGTAGATTACTGGACAACGGTCAAAATTATCCTTAGTGGAATAAGGAAATATTTCTCAATTATGGAGGTGACAAAAGGTTCGTCGTAAAAAGTTATGTCGATGCAAGTTTTGACACAGATCTGGATGACTCTAAGTCTCTATCTAGATACATATTGAAAGTGGGAGCAATTAGCTAGAGTAGCTCCATGCAGAGCATTGTAGACATAGAATTCGCAAAATACTTACGGATCTGTATGTGACAGACCCGTTGACTAATATTATCTCACAAGCAAAACATGATCACACCTTAGTACTCTTTGGGTGTTAATCACATAAACGATGTGAACTAGATTATTGACTCTAATAAACCCTTTGGGTATAGGTCACATGACGATGTGAACTATGGGTGTTAATCACATGGTGATGTGAACTATTAGTGTTGAATCACATGGCGATGTGAACTAGATTATTGACTCTAGTGAAAGTGGGAGACTAAAGGAAATATGCCCTAGAGGCAATAATAAAGTTATTATTTATTTCCTTATACCATGATAAATGTTTATTATTCATGCTAGAATTGTATTAACCGGAACATAATACATGTGTGAATACATAGACAAACAGAGTGTCACTAGTATGCCTCTACTTGACTAGCTCGTTAATCGAAAATGGTTATGTTTCCTAACCATGAACAAAAGAGTTGTTATTTGATTAACGGGATCACATCATTAGAAGAATGATGTGATTGACATGACCCATTCCATTAGCTTAGCACCCGATCGTTTAGTATGTTGCTATTGCTTTCTTCATGACCTATACATGTTCCTATGACTATGAGATTATGCAACTCCCGTTTGCCGGAGGAACACTTTGTGTGCTACCAAACGTCACAACGTAACTGGGTGATTATAAAGGAGCTCTACAGGTGTCTCCAAAGGTACATGTTGGGTTGGCATATTTCGAGATTAGGATTTGTCACTCCGATTGTCGGAGAAGTATCTCTGGGCCCTCTCGGTAATGCACATCACATAAGCCTTGCAAGCATTGCAACTAATGAGTTAGTTGTGAGATGATGTATTACGGAACGAGTAAAGAGACTTGCCGGTAACGAGATTGAACTAGGTATTAAGATACCGACGATCGAATCTCGGGCAAGTAACATACCGATGACAAAGGGAACAACGTATGTTGTTATGCGGTCTGACCGATAAAGATCTTCGTAGAATATGTAGGAGCCAATATGAGCATCCAGGTTCCGCTATTGGTTATTGACTAGAGACGTGTCTCGGTTATGTCTACATTGTTCTCGAACCCGTAGGGTCCGCACGCTTAACGTTACGATGACAGTTTCATTATGAGTTTATATATTTTGATGTACCGAAGATTGTTCGGAGTCCCGTATGTGATCACGGACATGACGGGGAGTCTCGAAATGGTCGAGACATAATGATTGATATATTGGACGGCTATATTCGGACACCGGAAGTGTTCCGGAGAAGTTTCGGATAAAACCGGAGTACCGGGGGGTTACCGGACCCCCCCCCCCCGGGGGTTAATGGGCCTCATGGGCCCAAAGTGGAGAAGAGGAGGGGCGGCCAGGGCAGGCCGCGCGCCCCCTCCCCCTCTAGTCCGAATTGGACAAGGAGGGGGGGTGGCGCCCCCCATTTCCTTCCTCTCCTCTCTCCCTTCCTTCCCCCTCTCCTAGTTGGACAAGGAAAAAGGAGGGAGTCCTACTCCCGGTAGGAGTAGGACTCCTCCCTGGCGCGCCTCCTCCTGGCCGGCCGCCCCTCCCCCTTTCTCCTTTATATACGGGGGCAGGGGGTACCTCTAGACACACAAGTTGATCTTGGAGATCGTTCTCTTAGCCGTGTGCGGTGCCCCCCTCCACCATAATCCTTGATAATATTGTAGCGGTGCTTAGGTGAAGCCCTGTGACGGTAGAACATCAAGATCGTCACCACGCCGTCGTGCTGACGGAACTCTTCCCCGACACTTTGCTGGATCAGAGTCCGGGGATCGTCATCGAGCTGAACGTGTGCTAGAACTCTGAGGTGCCGTAGTTTCGGTGCTTGATCGGTCGGGCGGTGAAGACGTACGACTACATCAACCGCGTTGTCATAACGCTTCCACTATCGGTCTACGAGGGTACGTAGACAACACTCTCCCCTCTCGTTGCTATGCATCACCATGATCTTGCGTGTGCGTACAAATTTTTTGAAATTACTACATTCCCCAACACGGCACGCCTTGATGCGCTGCTCACGACCAAGAAGGTGTGCATAAAGTTCTCGCGGCGGAAGAGGCGCCTCGCGACCATGAACATTCTCGATGAGTTTATCATAGTCATCATCGAGGCCATTGAGCACGTGGGTGGTGAAGTCCTCATCTCCAAGTGGCTGACCGATCGAGGCCAAGGTGTCAGCGAGATTGTACATCTTGTTGAAGTACTCCGTAATGGTCATGTCGTAGAGCTTCGTCTCCCCCAACTCAGTGCGTATGGAGTGAGCACGCTCTTGAGATTGGGAAGCAAAACTTCTGTGAAGCACAGACCAGGCCTCCCGGGACGTCGCAACGAAGATGACGAGCGACGACACGCTCGGGGTGAGTGACGACTGGATGGCCGAGAGAATCACCTGGTCCTGGGCCACCCACACGTGATGAGCCGGATGATACGGCGGCGGGCACGGGATGGAGCCATCAACATAGCCCTCCAAATAGCGACTCCGGAGGAGAGGTAGCACCTGAGCCCGCGACGATAAGTAGTTATCCGGCGTAAGCTTCACCGGAAGGAGGCAAATGGCGATGAAAAATATTGCAACGATACTGCAAGCAACCACAACATATGCTACAACCATTAAAAGAGGATGTTGGGGCTGGTGAGATGACGTGCTACAATTGATGAGGCATAACATGCTACAACTAGCAAGACAGATGTTGCAACCGACAGAAAAAAATGTCACAAATGATTGGACAAAATGTTGCAAGGTCGGCTGAGATTTAAATGCAAAGTTTTCAAAAGTATAAAATACAAAACTTAGAACCAAAATTTGGTTTGCGTGAGCCCTCTATCATAAATTGTGACGTCCATTCTTTCACAAAGGAGAGTTGGTAGACCGACACGCTCACTACGTGCAATGTGAGCCATCGGCCTAGGCCATGAGTCTTGTTGATCACCCCGTCCAGGTAAGTAAGTTCCAGAGTTGCCCTACCCTCCTATTATATACCCGCCTCCTCCACGTTAATCTTCCCAAATTCCCGTTGTGGGACTAAACTCCCTATTAGCATCCTCAAACTCAGACGACGGCTTATTTTTATTTTATTTTTTAGGTTCAACAACAACTTATGTTTTTCCTACCTTGTCTGTTTCAGAAAGGCCCATTGGCGATATCGGCCCATTTGTGTATGCCACTGCTGGACCATGGCCCATAAGAACGGCCCGGGGGCTACATCAGGCAATTTGCATATGCCCACTGCCAGCCCATATCGAGGATCCTATTTAAAGTGCGGGCCACTGGGGGAGAATATCTGGTACTCCCACCCCTAGGGTGCTCCCGATGCTCCAAACTCAGTAGCACATTTTCAAATGTTCGAAAAATTCTAAAAAAATCCAGCACATAGACACAACACCATTGTATGTTGTCACAAAATTTGAAATCAAAATTTGAAACATAGCTTGAGAAACATATATGCCAAATTCGACAGTAAATAGTACACAACATAAGTTGGGCTTTAGATTTGGCCCAATATCACATTGATGTCGATTTTGTCATTTTTGTATCTCGAGCAATGTTTTGAATTTTGATTTGAATTTTTTTGACAACATACATTAATATTGTGTCAATGTGCTAATTTTTTCAGATTTTTTCAATCATTTAAAAATATGCTACCGAGTTTGGAGCACCCTAGGGGTGGGAGTACCAGATATTCTTCTGGGCCACTGGGTAGGGTAATCCATATTTGGCGCTGCAGGCGCCGGTTATTACTGTTTCTGCAAACCGACGTCTACAGCACACCCCTCTCTGCTGCGACTAGGATGGCCCATGTATCTGCTTTTTCTGTTTAAAAGCTCAAAATGGTGTGCTGAAAAAACCAACGAAAGATCGTGGATGTCGCCTAGAGGGGGGTGAATAGGAGTTTTAAAATAATTATGGTTTAGGCTTGAACAAATGCGGAATAAACCTAGCGGTTAATTTGACAAGCACAAAATCTACAACAACTAGGCTCACCTATGTGCACCAACAACTTATGCTAAGCAAGATAAACAACTAAGTGATAGAAAGATATATGACAAGAAATAATATGGCTATCACAAAGTGCATAAGTAAAGGGCTCGGGTAAGAGATAACCGAGGCACGTGGAGACGACGATGTATCCCGAAGTTCACACACTTGCGGATGTTAATCTCCGTTTGGAGCGGTGGGGAGGCACAATGCTCCCCAAGAAGCCACTAGGGCCACCGTAATCTCCTCACGCCCTTGCACAATGCAAGATGCCGTGATTCCACTAAGGGACCTTTGAGGGCGGTCACCGAACCCGTACAAATGGCAACACTTGGGGGCGGTCACCGAACCCGTACACTTTGGCAACCCTTGGGGGCGGTCACCGGTACCCGTCAAATTGCTCGGGGCGATCTCCGCAACCTAATTGGAGACCCCGACACTTGCCCGGAGCTTTACACCACAATGATTGAGCTCCGAACACCACCAACCGTCTAGGGCGCCAAGGCACCCAAGATGAAGAAGCTCTAGGGTGCCCAAACACCCAAGAGTAATAAGCTTCTCAAACTTCACTTCCACGTATCACCATGGAGAACTCAAACCGATGCACCAAATGCAATGGCAAGGGCACACGTAGTGCCCAAGTCCTTCTCTCTCAAATCCCACCGAAGCAACTAATGCTAGGAAGGAAAATGAGAGCAAGAACAAGAAGAAGAACACCAAGAACTCCAAGATCTAGATCCAAGGGGTTCCCCTCACACAGAGGAGAAAGTGATTGGTGGAAATGTGGATCTAGATCTCCTCTCTCTTTTCCCTCAAAAACTAGCAAGAAACCATGGAGGGATTGAGAGTTAGCAAGCTCAAAGAAGGTCAACAATGGGGGAAGAACACGAGCTTAAAGGATAAGGTTCATTGGGGAAGAAGACCCCCTTTTATAGGAGGGGAAAATCCAACCGTTATGTGCTCAGCCCACACACGAGCAGTACTACCGCTCCATGAGCGGTACTACCGCTCAGGCGGAAGAAACAGCGAAAGGAGCAACAAAACATGAACCTTGGGGCGGTAGTATCGCATATAAACGGTACTACCGCTCACCCCAGCGGTACTACCGCTGGAGGAGCAGAGCACGGGACCAAAAGAGGCAGGGCAGAGTAGTGTACAATGGCAGTAATGCAGTAGCGGTACTACCGCCCGACCGGAGCAGTAGTACCGCTTAGGCGGAACTACCGTGCCTTACTGTCGTGCAACTACTGCTAAACCCGACACGAAAAGAGCAGGACCCAAAATTGAGGCAGTAGAAGAGCGGCACTGCAGCGGTACTACGGCTGAGAGCTCCAAGCGGTACTACCGCTTGGGCTCGCAGTACTACCGTTGGGACCAGACAAAAGCCACTCTCAAGAAGACAAGAACTGCCATAACTTATGCATATGAGCTCCGAATTGAGAAAACTCAAGCTTGTTGGAAACAAGACGACGAGTAGCATCAAAATAGCGAGAAGAACCGGCAAAACCTCCAACCGAGAAGAGGCAGGGGAGGTATGCCTAACAAAAAGAAGAGGCTGGGGAGGTATGCCTAACAAAAAGAGGAGTGAAACCTCCAACCGAAAAGAACCGGCAAAACCTCCAACATCGAAAACATCATAGAAGATGCATGTGATCTCCGTTTTCGATGAACTCGAGCTTGTCATCAAGATGACCATAAGCTCTAAGACTCACAAAGAGAACCAAAAAAGAACCAATAAAGATGATGCAAGGATGCAATCGTTTGAGCTCTCAACGAACGATACGATCAAGCTACTCATCGAGAGCCCCCCTTGATAGTACGGCAATCGATCCTATAACCCGGTCTCCCAAGTACCATCATAAGACCGGTAAAATAGAAAACCTATCAAGGGCAAACCTTTGCCTTGCACATGGTCCACTTGAGCTAGATGATGACGATCTTCACTTCCTCAAGTTGGACCACCTTTCTTGATTATGTTGGCTCGATGAAGACTAGTTGATTGCTCCCCCATACTCCACTATGGGTGAGCCACTCTTCCGCACATCTTCACATGTCCATTTTCACCACAATGGACGGCAAGCTTCAAGCATTTGATCTCTTCATGATGATCTATTTGATCTTGCACACCGCAACCTAACCCCACAAAGAACTCTCACGAAGACCATGGGTTAGTACACAAAGCGAAATTGACAATGCTTACCATACCATGGGATCACTTGATCCCTCTCGGTACATCTTCTGCGCTTTGTGAGTTTATCAACTTGATTCATTCTTTACTTAATATTGATCAACCTTGAATCTTTCCAATTCTCTTCATTTGGATGATGTCTCGAAGGTAGACATGAATGATCACACAATCTTCTTCTTCAAGACATGCTTGCAATAAGCTCGACACTCACATGACCAATCTTTGGATAATTCCTTGAATGGCACCTTGGTCGACACAAACTCTCCTTGAAACCAACACATGTACTCCAAGAAAAGCCTATGGACAAAACCTTTAAATATAACTCAAGGCAACCATTAGTCCATAGAGATTGTCATCAATTGCCAAAACCAAACATGAGGGCACCGCATGTTCTTTCAACCACTAAGCCATAGAACGACTACTATTTTATAACATATTTCCTTCTTTTTATTCCCCTCTTCACTCGCGGGAACTCCTCTGGTTGTGGAAAGCTTCTTCCAGACTGGTTTTTTCGGTTCGTTGGTCATTTTTCAATGTAGTTGTATTCGGTTATTTTCCTTTTTTTGTTTTGTTTATAAATTCGTGTCTTTTTCAAAGTCGATGAATTCTTTTTCAAATTCGATGAACTTTTTTCAAAATCAATTAACTTGTTTTCAAATTCGACAAACGTTTTTTTCAAATTTGATGAACTTTTTTCCAAATTTAATGAAGTTTTTTCAAAACCGATGAACTTTTTTCAAATTTGTGAACTTCCTTGAGAAAAAGGGCAGCCCCAGTGCATGTAGCTCCCGCTTGCGCAGGGTCTGGGGAAGGGTCCGACCACTTTGGGTCTATTGTACGCAGCCTTTCCCTACATTTCTGTAAGAGCCTATTTCCAGGACTTGAACCCGTGACCTCATGGTCACAAGGCAGCAGCTTTACCACTGCGCTAAGGCTCCCCTTCATGCACTTGAACCCGTGAACTTCCTTGAGAACTTCATGCAAATTTTTGAATCCATGAACTTTTAAACATAATTCTCGGAATCTTTTTTCAATTTTTCTGAACCTTTTTTTCAAATTTGTGGCTATTTTCAATATTTTTAGAATTCTTTTTCAAATTTGTACTTTCTTTTCAAAATAATTTATAAAGGATATATATAATACTGAGTATATGTTAACTGAAGAAAACGTGAAATACCACTAGTTTTGGGTTTTCTTTTCGTGTTTTTTCTTTCGGATTTTTCCTTATTTTGTTTTTTGTTTTTCCTTTCAATTTTAATTTTCGTTTTCTTTCTTTGTTCATTTTCCTTTTATTTTTTGTGTTTTCTTTTTCATTTTTTAAAAATTTACAAGCATTTTCTAAATCTCAGAACATTCTTTTCAAATCGATGCATATGTTCTGAAATTCGAACATTTTAATATTCAAAAAAATTCATCAAAATCAAATATTTTTCCTTAATTTCTTAAAAAATATCTAATTAAAAAATGTTTTTGAATTCAAAAAATTTTCATCAAATTAATAAAAATCATTGACATAAAAATGTTCACAAATTGCAAAACATGTTCATCATATTAAAAAATTCATCGAATTTGAAAATATTCTTGGTTTCAAAATTTGTTCATCATATTTAAAAAAGTTCATTAAATTTAAATTTTCTTCATCAAATCAAAACATTAAACTAAATTAAAGAAAATCTTCGAATATTCAAATTTTGTTCTTCAAAATTAAAAATTGCCAATCAAAATTCAATAGTTCATTTGAATAAATTGTGAACATTTTTTGAATTCGTAAAAAAAATAAAAACCATGAACACCTTTTGCATTTATTGAACACTGTTTCAAATTCTAGAGTTTTTGAATCCCAAATTTTTTTTAAAGAAGCAACAAAAAATAGAAATGAAATGAAATGAAAAAACGGGAGCCGCGTCCCACAGCCGGGTCGGCCCAAGGTCGCGCTTGGGAAGCGAGGGGCTGCGCGCTGTCTTGTTTGCCAGCGCTCAGGTCGCTATATAGGAGGTCCCAACCCATAGCTTGTTAGCACCTAATCTTACTTTTTTCCTAGAAAAACTATCCTGGTCTTCTTTTTGAAAGGACTCGACAGTACTAGATCAGTTCTCTACTTTAGTTAATCTCAGAGAGAAAAATGAGGAAGGAGTGCATGCGGTTGACATGGCACGTGCATGGATCATCAGCCAACGGCAACTATTGACATCAAGCTCTGCATCTAGGACGTGGAGATGTTGGAAGGGACGACATAGAGCTTATACAATGTGGAGACCCGTCACATCAAGCTCTACATCCTATGCCCGTCGTTACAGCAGGATGAGATGGGCATATAATCAACCGTGGCAAAAACTCATTCGTATATAAGGTTTGGCAGTTGCTACAGAAGAAGTCAAGTTAGTCCTGGTTGGGCAATTGCTTCGGCAGGAATGACACCAAGACTCCTCTAGTAATGATATAAACAGTATCATTGCGAGTTATTTCAAAGAGCTTTTTACATCCCAGGTGACCGTACCCGATATTAATGTTTTGAGTAAAGTCCATAAGCGAGTTTCGGAAGCAATGAATATGACCCTGATGGCGACATACACGGCCGAGGAGGTACGAAAAGGCCCTCTTTTCCATTAGAGATTTCAAGGCACCAGGACCGGATGGCCTTCACGCGGTCTTTTATCAATGGTTCTGATCTATGTTGGGTGATGACTTGGTCATGGAAGTTCTGAATGCGATCAATTCCCGGGTTATGCCACAAGGGTGGAATGACACTACTATTGTCATGATCCCAAAAGTAAATTCCCCGGAGAAAGTTACTCAATTCAGACCGACCAGTTTATGCAATGTAGTATACAAGGTAATTTCTAAGATGATAACTGCGAGACTCAGGGTGTTATTCCCAGAGATCATTAGCCCTACCCAGAGTGCCTTTGTTCTTGGTCGACTCATTAAGGATAATGTGCTAAGATCTTACGAGAGTTTACATGCAATAAAACAAAAAAAGGTGGGCAAAGATGGTTGGTGTGCGGTGAAACTTGATATGCATAAAGCATGTGATAGAGTTGAGTGGGTTTTCTTGGAAGCAATGTTGTTGAAGCTGGGATTCCATGAGGACTGGGTCAAGATGATAATGATGTGTGTGTCTTCTGTTGAATATAAGGTGAGATATAACTCAGTGGAGACGGAATAGTTTAAACCCTCCAGAGGTCTTTGACAGGGTGACCCACTCTCCCCGTATCTGTTTCTCCTATGTACGGAGGGTTTGACAGCCCTACTTTCTCATGCGGAACAGAGTGGAGACTTAATGGGGGTCAAGGTCTGTAGAGATGCACCTGCGGTAAAAAATTTACTCTTTGCTGATGATTCATTAATTTTGATGAAAGCTAATATTCAGAATTCAATGTGCTTGAGATCAATTCTGGATTTATATTGTGATGCGTCCGGGCAACTTGTTAGTGTGGACAAATCAAGTATCTTTTTTAGTCCCAGCACCGAGGTAAATATGAAGGCTCCGATTTTCTCTTGTCTGAATATCATGACCAAGGCCTTAAATGACAAGTATATGGGACTACCTGCTACTCTTGGACTTGATAAAAGTGACAGTTTTCAATATCTAATAGATCGGTTAATTATGAAGCTTACGGGGTGGAAGGAGAAGTGTCTCTCTTCAGGAGGGAAAGAAGTTCTTATTAAGTCTGTTGCTCAAGCAATACCAACTTATGCGATGTCGGTCTTTCAAATTCCTAAGAAAAATTGTAAAAGGAATCATAGATGTGATATCTCGTTTTTGATGGGGCGATGACGCAACTCATAAGAGGATGCACTAGTTTGCATGGTGGAAGATGTGTATTCCCAAGAAAAAAGGGGTTATGGGCTTCAGAGATATTCACTGCTTTAATCTTGCACTTCTGGCAAAACAGGCATGGCGCCTTATTGACAACCCGAACTCTTTGTGTGCGTTGATCCTTAAGGAGAAATATTTTCCTGATGGAGATCTCATGAATGCAACTTTAAAAAAGAAGAGTTCATATACATGGCGGAGTATTATGGCCGGAGTTGATACGCTTAGATCTAGGTATATTTGGGGAGTTAGTGATGGTGAGAAAATTAGAATATGGGATGATCCCTGGATACTGCAGAGCCTAACAAGAAAGGTGATTTCACCAAGGGGCAACAATCTTCTTTCTAGAGTTTCTGGCCTCATTGATCTGGTGATAGGGAGTTGGGATGAGCAGCTGGTTAACCAAATAGTCTGGCAAGTGGATGCTCTAAGGATTTTGGCCATTCCACTACCATTACATGAGATGACAGATTTCCTGGCATGGACCATGACAAAGTCAGGGACTTCCACAGTGCGATCTGCATACCATACAGAATGGGAATTTTAATTTGGTCACAAGTTGGAATCAAGGGCTGGAGCTTCAAACCCAACTTATACATGGGACTCGGTATGGAACTTAGTGTGCCCAGCAAAGATAAAAATATCTATGTGGCGCGTGCTCCTGAGTGCTATTCCCTATCGATCTATCCTGGCTAATAAGCACTTGAAAATAAATCCGAGCTGCCCAGCCTGTAACCAGGGGCCTAATGACATAAGACATATGTTGTTTGAATGCAAATTGGCAATGGACATGTGGAAGCTGCTCGGTCTTGAGCTTGTTATCAAATAGGCACTGAAAGTTGACAAGGCAAGTGAGTTTGTGTTGGCACATCTTTTGTGCCTTCCAGAACAACAAATCCAAGTGTTGGGCTTGCTGAAGTTCAGAGAAACGATGGCAACGACGGCTTGGTATTTTTGGTATGAAAGGCGAAAATGGACACATGACGAAGAAACTCTAAGCGCATGTCAAATCAATATATTAGTGAGAGGCTTAGTAGAAAATTATACCATCTCTTATAGCCCAAAGGCTCACGTCCGTGCAGATGCTTGGCTGAAACCAAAGTATGGTTACGTGAAATTAAACATTGACGCGGGATCTGATAATGACACACTCGCAGCAACATTTGGAGAAGTTATTCGGGACCATAGGGGGAAATTTATAGCGGCTGCTAATGAAAAGATGGACCTTTGCTTCGACTGGTTCACAGCAGAAGCAATTGCAGTGAGGTTTGGTTTGAATCTTGCTAATACCGTCGGATGCACTTAGATTGAAGTGAATACGGATAGCATGGAGGTGGTGAATGCGTTGAGCCAAGGCTACTCATCTTTAGTCGCTTCATCCATTATAGATTACTGTTACTTTATGTCATTAGGTTTTCCCCATGTCATTTATGATCATTGTAATAGGGAAAGTAATCGAGTAGCTCATGAACTAGCAAGGTTGGCTAGGTTTTCTTATCCGAGTGTTTGGATGGATAACGCCCCTGATGAGGTTATCCTTTTACTTGTAAATGATGCTACTTTACTTATGAATGAATAAAGGAGAAGAAGTTTATCAAAAAAGACTCCTCTATGGGATGCAGCATGGGTGCAAGAGAGGAAGCCCACGGACATTGCATGTTTGGGTCTTCAAAGTCAAGATAACGATCAACCTCTCCATGGCTCAGATTCGGGAATTCATCACCCTTCGGAAGCTTCTTCAATATTTTCACCTTGAGGAGCATGCGACATTTTGTGGAAGCACGCGGCTAATGGAAAATACTCAATGGCCTCAGCTCACGCGGTGCAATTTTCGAGGATCATCGACTCTTCTTTGGAGCACACGATTTGGAAGACTTTGGCTCCTCCAAAGGTCTTTTCTTTTGCTTGGCTAGCCATTCAAGATAGGATTTGGACGGCCGGTAGATTGACCAAGCATGGGTTTCCAAACGCCGGTCTTTTTCCCTCTATGCAAGAGGGAACAAGAATTAGCGGCGTTTTGCCTCCCGGGAGTACATGCTCCCGGGTGAATAGTACCTCCAAAAATAGTAAATATTTTCAAAAAATTCTAAATAAATTTGTAGACGATCGTGTTGGTGTCGCAAGCATGCTTGACAATTTTCATATTGAATGGAGCAGGGGTGTTTCATCAATGAAAAAACAAAATTGAGGTGACATTTGGTCTTTGATTTTTATTTTGCGTAGGCCAAAATGCTTAACCTTTTTGCCTAAAAATTTACAGGTAGCATTTGTATGTGACAAAGATCACAAAATAATTTTCTCTCAATTTTTTTGACATTTGAAAAAAAATTGGGCCCGAGAGCCAAATTGAATTTCCGTTCAGAATGCACCTTTTCTTTAAGTGTCGCTTCACTACTAGGGTATGGAATTTTGACACATGAGTGGCTTCACATTGGGCCCATTGACACCTCATCTTGGCACTTGGAGCATTCCCTTGTGAAGTGGTGAGTCAATCTATCCGCTAAGTGCATCCCCAATAGGAAGAACATGGCCTCTCTCACAATGCTTATTTTTTGGACCGTTTGGAATGAACGGAATACCCATGTCTTTCATCACAAGAGCACTACTTCTTCAATCCATCTCAACAACATCAAACTTGAGGTGAAACTTGGGGTAACCGCGGAAGCCAAGAAACAACATAATATAATGTTGGGAGGCATATGTCCTCATATGCATGTGTAAACCAAACTTTATTCCCGTCTTAATTAATGGTGAGTCAAATCCATGCCTCTTTTTCAAAAAGAAAAAGAAAATACTACACATGGCATAAAAATTGCAATAAAAAATCAAATAGTTTGTAGGGGCCAGGCGGACGATTGCTCCTCTATCACATATTATGATGTTCACTCTCCCACGAAAAGGAGATGATAAACTGACATGCTCACTATGTGCAATGTGCGAGATCAGTCTAGGCCAGCCTTATTGATCATTCATTGACTTTGTTCAGGTAAGCATGTTTTTTGGTTGCTCTGCCCTCCTATTATGTACCTGCTTCCTCCACGTTTATCTTGCTAAACTCTCCACGTCGGATAAACGAAAATACGTGTTATATTTCCGGCTTCCTACACCCACAACTTTTTTTAGAGATAAAGCCAACTTTATTGATCAAAAACCACAACAGGTGGGATACAATTTGTGTCATGTGCTTATCCAAACCATACATGACGACTCGGAGTTTAAGTAAGAGAAAATCTAACTAGGTTGTGCGCATCAGCATTGACCGCACGATCCTCAAAAGTAAAGATACAATTAAAAGAAGTTGCTTTGGTTTTGATCTCGCTGATGAGTGCTCCTGTCCTGCCTTGGTTGTCTCCCACAACTTTTTCTGAATCACATGCAATAACAAAGTTATGTAGGTGAAGATCTGCTACTAGTGATAGAGCCTCTCAGCATGCCATTGTCACCAACGCTACTGGATCGCTAACACCAACAATGACTAGAGACATACTGCCAAGATAATTACCATTATGGTCTCTACACACTATCGACGCTGAACCCCCCCCCCCCCTCCTCCCACCTAGCCTCACGTGGATTTTAGGATAATCCTATGGGGGCCTTTGGTCTTGCGACTCCCAAGATTTTATTTTGCAAGGCCCGGTGGTTCCTAGGCCCATCACTGGTTAGCACCTAAACTCACCTTTTGTCCTATAGTAGAAACTTTTTCAAAAAAAACTATTGTCCACTTTCTTTCTTTTTTTTGCAAGAAACTTCTAATAGATTCCTCTTCAATAATCATTGTAGTACAAAGAACAATAGAGGTAATGAAAATTACAACCATGTTCGTGGACAACCTAACGACGACTACAAGCACTAGAGCATGCCGCCGTCATCGCCCCTCCCTCGCCGCAGCAGGACAAACCTTGTTATATAGTAGACAGTCGGAAAGTCGTCGCGCTAAGGCTCCATAGGACCAGCACTCCAAAGTAGTAACCATCTCCGATGAAGAAAGTCGTAGATCAGAAGGATCAAATCTATCAACACCCAAATGAAGACAAACGAAGACCGAATCCAAACAGATCCACCGAAGACTGGCACCGACCTATTCCCGTGAGATCCGACGGAGACAAACCTCCACACTGTTGGAAATATGCCCTAGAGGCAATAATAAAATGATTATTATATTTCCTTGTTCATGATAATTGTCTTTTATTCATGCTATGATTGTGTTATCCGGAAATTGTAATACATGTGTGAATACATAGACCACAATGTGTCCCTAGTGAGCCTCTAGTTGACTAGCTCGTTGATCAACAGATAGTCATGGTTTCCTGGCTATGG
Source organism: Triticum aestivum (assembly GCF_018294505.1). Lineage (NCBI taxonomy): Eukaryota > Viridiplantae > Streptophyta > Magnoliopsida > Poales > Poaceae > Triticum > Triticum aestivum. The sequence goes on from NC_057812.1 coordinate 99,871,240, forward strand.
ACATGGGGATGTCATTGATAACGGGATCACATCATTAGGAGAATGATGTGATGGACAAGACCCAAACCTAAGCATAGCACAAAGATCGTGTAGTTCGTTTGTTGTAGCTTTTCTGGATGTCAAGTATCATTTCCTTAGACCATGAGATTGTGCAACTCCCGGATACCGTAGGAGTGCCTTGGGTGTGCCAAACGTCGCAACGTAACTGGGTGACTATAAAGGTACATTACAGGTATCTCCAAAAGTATCTGTTGGGTTGGCACGAATCGAGACTGGGATTTGTCACTCCGTATGACGGAGAGGTATCTCTGGGCCCACTCGGTAATGCATCATCATAATGAGCTCAATGTGATCAAGTGGTTGATCATGGGATCATGCATTACGGTACGAGTAAAGTGACTTGCCGGTAACGAGACTGAACAAGGTATTGGGATACCGACGATCGAGTCTCGGGCAAGTAACGTACTGATTGACAAAGGGAATTGAGTACGGGATTGATTAGGTCCTCGACATCGTGGTTCATCCGATGAGATCATCGAGGAGCATGTGGGAGCCAACATGGGTATCCAGATCCCGCTGTTGGTTATTGACCAGAGAATCTTCTCGGTCATGTCTGCTTGTCTCCCAAACCCGTAGGGTCTACACACTTAAGGTTCGGTGACGCTAGGGTTGTTTGGATATGAGTATGCAGTAATCCAAAACTTCTTCGGAGTCCCGGATGAGATCCTGGACGTCACGAGGAGTTCCGGAATTGTCCGGAGGTGAAGAATTATATATAGGAAGTGTACTTTCGGCCATCGGGAAAGTTTCGGGGTCATCGGTATTGTACCGGGACCACCGGATGGGTCCCGGGGGTCCACCGGGTGGGGCCACCCATCCCGGAGGGCCCCATGGGCTGAAGTCGGAGGGGAACCAGCCCATAGTGGGCTGGTGCAGCCCCCCCCTTGGGCCCCCCATGCGCCTAGGGTTGGGAACCCTAGGGGAGGGGGCGCCTCCACTTGCCTTGGGGGCTGCTCCACCCCCTTGGCCGCCGCCCCCCTAGGAGATCCCATCTCCTTGGGCCGGCGCACCCCCCTAGGGGGCCTATATAAAGGAGGGAGGGAGGGCAGCCGCACCTCAAGCCTTGGCGCCTCCCTCTCCCCTGATACACCTCTCCCTCTCGCAGAAGCTCGGCGAAGCCCTGCTGCGGTGACTGCTGCATCCACCACCACGCCGTCGTGCTGCTGGATCTTCATCAACCTCTCCTTCCCCCTTGCTGGATCAAGAAGGAGGAGATATCACGCTGACCGTACGTGTGTTGAACGCGGAGGTGCCGTCCGTTCGGCGCTAGGATCTCCGGTGATTTGGATCACGGCGAGTACGACTCCCTGATCCCCGTTCTTTGAACGCTTCCGCTCGCGATCTACAAAGGTATGTAGATGTATCCGATCACTCGTTGCTAGATGAACTCATAGATGGATCTTGGTGAAAACGTAGGATTTTTTTTTGTTTTCTGCAACATTCCCCAACAGTGGCATCATGAGCTAGGTCTATGCGTAGTTACTATGCACGAGTAGAACACAAAGTAGTTGTGGACGTCGATATTGCCAATTTGCTTGCCGTTACTAGTCTTATCTTGATTCGGCGGCATCGTGGCATGAAGCGGCCCGGACCAACCTTACACGTACGCTTACGTGAGACCGGTTCCACCGACTGATATGCACTAGTTGCATAAGGTGACTGGCGGGTGTCTGTCTCTCCCACTTTAGTCGGATCGGATTCGATGAACAGGGTCCTTATGAAGGGTAAATAGAAATTGGCAATTCACGTTGTGGTTTTGGCGTAGGTAAGAAAACGTTCTTGCTAGAACCCTATTGCAGCCACGTAAAAACTTGCAACAACAATTAGAGGACGTCTAACTTGTTTTTGCAGCAAGTGTTTTGTGATGTGATATGGCCAAAATTGTGATGAATGATGAATGATATATATGTGATGTATGAGATCATGTTCTTGTAATAGGAATCACGACTTGCATGTCGATGAGTATGACAACCGGCAGGAGCCATAAGAGTTGTCTTTATTTTTTGTATGACCTGCGTGTCATTAAGAAACGCCATGTAAATTACTTTACTTTATTGCTAAACGTGTTAGCCATAGTAGTAGAAGTAATAGTTGGCGAGCAACTTCATGGAGACACGATGATGGAGATCATGGTGTCATGCCGGTGACAAGATGATCATGGAGCCCCAAGATGGAGATCAAAGGAAGCTATATGATACTGGCCATATCATGTCACTATTATTTGATTGCATGTGATGTTTATCATGTTTTTGCATCTTGTTTACTTAGAACAACGGTAGTAAATAAGATGATCCCTCATAATAATTTCAAGAAAGTGTTCCCCCTAACTGTGCACCGTTGCGACAGTTCGTTGTTTCGAAGCACCACGTGATGATCGGGTGTGATAGATTCCAACGTTCACATACAACGGGTGTAAGACAGATTTACACATGCAAACACTTAGGTTGACTTGACGAGCCTAGCATGTACAGACATGGCCTCGGAACATAGAAGACCGAAAGGTCGAGCATGAGTCGTATAGAAGATACGATCAACATGAAGATGTTCACCGATGTTGACTAGTCCGTCTCACGTGATGATCGGACACGGCCTAGTCAACTCGGATCATGTTATACTTAGATGACTGGAGGGATGTCTATCTGAGTGGGAGTTCATTGAATAATTTGATTAGATGAACTTAATTATCATGAACTTAGTCTAAAATCTTTACAATATGTCTTGTAGATCAAATGGCCCACGTTGTCCTCAACTTCAACGCATTCCTAGAGAAAACCAAGATGAAAGACGATGGCAGCAACTATACGGACTGGGTCCGGAACCTAAGGATCATCCTCATAGCTGCCAAGAAAGATTATGTCCTACAAGCACCGCTAGGTGAAGCACCTGCTCTCCTTGCAGAACAAGACATTATGAACGCTTGGCAGACACGTGCTGATGATTACTCCCTCGTTCAGTGCGGCATGCTTTACAGCTTAGAACCGGGGCTCCAAAAGCATTTTGAGAGACACGGAGCATATGAGATGTTCGAAGAGCTGAAAATGGTTTTTCAAGCTCATGCCCGAGTCGAGAGATATGATGTCTCCGACAAGTTCTTCAGCTGTAAGATGGAGGAAAATAGTTCTGTCAGTGAGCACATACTCAAAATGTCTGGGTTGCATAACCGCTTGACTCAGCTGGGAGTTAATCTCTCGGATGACGCGGTCATTGACAGAATCCTTCAGTCGCTTCCACCAAGCTACAAGAGCTTTGTGATGAACTTCAATATGCAGGGGATGGAAAAGACCATTCCTGAGGTATTTGCAATGCTGAAATCAGCAGAGGTAGAAGTCAAAAAGGAACATCAAGTGTTGATGGTGAATAAAACCACTAAGTTCAAGAAAGGCGAGGGTAAGAAGAACTTCAAGAAGGATGGCAAGGGAGTTGCCGCGCCCGGTAAGCAAGCTGCCGGGAAGAAGCCAAAGAATGGACCCAAGCCCGAGACTGAGTGTTTTTATTGCAAGGGAAGTGGTCACTGGAAGCGGAACTGCCCCAAATACTTAGCGGAGAAGAAGGCCGGCATCACAAAAGGTATATGTGATATACATGTAATTGATGTGTACCTTACCAGTACTCGTAGTAGCTCCTGGGTATTTGATACCGGTGCGGTTGCTCACATTTGTAACTCAAAGCAGGAGCTGCGGAATAAGCGGAGACTGGCGAAGGACGAGGTGACGATGCGCGTCGGGAATGGTTCCAAGGTCGATGTGATCGCCGTCGGCATGCTACCTCTACATTTACATATGGGATTAGTTTTAAACCTCAATAATTGTTATTTAGTGCCAGCTTTGAGCATGAACATTGTATCAGGATCTCGTTTAATTCGAGATGGCTACTCATTTAAATCCGAGAATAATGGTTGTTCTATTTATATGAGAGATATGTTTTATGGTCATGCTCCAATGGTGAATGGTTTATTCTTAATGAATCTCGAGCGTAATGCTACACATATTCATAGTGTGAATACCAAAAGATGTAAGGTTGATAATGATAGTCCCACATACTTGTGGCACTGCCGCCTTGGTCACATAGGTGTCAAATGCATGAAGAAGCTCCATGCAGATGGACTTTTAGAGTCTCTTGATTACGAATCATTTGACACATGTGAACCATGCCTCATGGGTAAAATGACCAAGACTCCGTTCTCAGGAACAATGGAGCGAGCAACCAACTTATTGGAAATCATACATACTGATGTGTGCGGTCCAATGAGTGTTGAGGCTCACAGTGGCTATCGTTATGTTCTCACCCTCACTGATGACTTGAGTAGATATGGGTATGTCTATTTAATGAAACACAAGTCTGAGACCTTTGAAAAGTTCAAGGAATTTCAGAGTGAGGTTGAGAATCAACATGACAGGAAAATCAAGTTCTTGTGATCGGATCGTGGGGGAGAATACTTGAGTCACGAATTTGGCACACACTTAAGAAAATGTGGAATAGTTTCACAACTCACGCCGCCTGGAACACCTCAGCGTAATGGTGTGTCCGAACGTCATAATCGCACTCTATTAGATATGGTGCAATCTATGATGTCTCTTACCGATTTACCGCTATCATTTTGGGGCTATGCTTTAGAGACTGCCGCATTCACTTTAAATAGGGCTCCGTAAGAATCCGTTGAGACGACACCATATGAATTATGGTTTGGGAAGAAACCTAAGCTGTCGTTTCTAAAAGTTTGGGGATGTGATGCTTATGTCAAGAAACTTCAACCTGAAAAGCTCAAACCCAAGTCGGAAAATGCGTCTTCATAGGATACCCTAAAGAAACTATTGGGTATACCTTCTACCTCAGATCCGAAGGCAAGATCTTTGTTGCCAAGAATGGATCCTTTCTAGAGAAAGAGTTTCTCTCGAAAGAAGTAAGTGGGAGGAAAGTAGAGCTTGATGAAGTACTGCCTCTTGAAGCAGAGAGTAGCATAGCTCAGGAAAATGTTCCTGTGGTGCCTGCACCAATTAGAGAGGAAGTTAATGATGATGATCAAGATACTTCTGATCAAGCTCCTACTGAACTTCGAAGGTCCACAAGGACACGTTCCGCACCAGAGTGGTACAGCAACCCTGTCTTGGAAATCATGTTGTTAGACAACGGTGAACCTTCGAACTATGAAGAAGCGATGGCGGGCCCGGATTCCGACAAATGGCTGGAAGCCATGAAATCCAAGTAGGATCCATGTATGAAAACGAAGTATGGACTTTGACTGACTTGCCCGATGATCGGCGAGCCACAGAAAATAAATGGATCTTTAAGAAGAAGACAGACGCGGATGGTAATGTGACCATCTATAAAGCTCGGCTTGTCGCTAAGGGTTATCGACAAGTTCAAGGGGTTGACTACGATGAGACTTTCTCACCTGTAACGAAGCTGAAGTCCGTCCGAATCATGTTAGCAATTGCCGCATTCTATGATTATGAGATATGGCAAATGGACGTCAAAACGGCATTCCTTAATGGTTTCCTTAAGGAAGAATTGTATATGATGCAGCCGGAAGGTTTTGTCAATCCTAAGAATGCTGACAAGGTGTGCAAGCTCCAACGCTCGATTTATGAGCTGGTGCAAGCATCTCGGAGTTGGAACATTCACTTTGATGAGATGATCAAAGCGTTTGGGTTTATGCAGACTTATGGAGAAGCCTGCGTTACAAGAAAGTGAGTGGGAGCTCTGTAGCATTTCTCATATTATATGTAGATGACATACTTTTGATGGGAAATGATATAGTGCTTTTGGACAGCATTAAGGCCTACTTGAATAAGAGTTTTTCAATGAAGGACCTCGGAGAAGCTGCTTATATATTAGGCATCAAGATCTATAGAGATAGATCAAGACGCCTCATAGGTCTTTCACAAAGCACATACCTTGATAAGATATTGAAGAAGTTCAATATGGATCAGACTAAGAAGGGGTTCTTGCCTGTGTTGCAAGGTGTGAAATTGAGCTCAGCTCAATGTCCGACCACGGCAGAAGATATAGAAGAGATGAGTGTCATCCCCTATGCCTCAGCCATAGGGTCTATTATGTATGCCATGCTGTATACCAGACCTGGTGTAAACCTTGCCGTAAGTTTGATAGGTAGGTACCAAAGTAATCCCGGCAAGGAACACTGGACAACGGTCAAGAATATCCTGAAGTACCTGAAAAGGACTAAGGAAATGTTTCTCGTTTATGGAGGTGACGAAGAGCTCATCGTAAAGGGTTACGTCGACGCTAGCTTCGACACAGATCTGGATGATTCTAAGTCACAAACCGGATACGTGTATATTTTGAATGGTGGGGCAGTAAGCTGGTGCAGTTGCAAGAAAAGCGTTGTGGCGGGATCTACATGTGAAGCGGAGTACATGGCGGCCTCGGAGGCAGCACACGAAGCAGTCTGGGTGAAGGAGTTCATTACCGACCTAGGAGTCATACCCAATGCGTCGGGCCCGATGACTCTCTTCTGTGACAACACTGGAGCTATTGCCCTTGCCAAGGAGCCCAGGTTTCACAGGAAGACCAGGCATATCAAGCGACGCTTCAACTCCATTCGTGAAAGTGTTCAAAATGGAGACATAGAGATTTGTAAAGTACATACGGACCTGAATGTAGCAGATCCATTGACTAAACCTCTCCCTAGAGCAAAACATGATCAACACCAGAATTCCATGGGTGTTCGATTCATCACAATGTAACTAGATGATTGAATCTAGTGCAAGTGGGAGACTGTTGGAAATATGCCCTGGAGGCAATAATAAAATGATTATTATATTTCCTTGTTCATGATAATTATCTTTTATTCATGCTATAATTGTGTTATCCGGAAATCGTAATACATGTGTGAATACATAGACCACAATGTGTCCCTAGTGAGCCTCTAGTTAACTAGCTTGTTGATCAACAGATAGTCATGGTTTCCTGGCTATGGACATGGGGATGTCATTGATAATGGGATCACATCATTAGGAGAATGATGTGATGGACAAGACCCAAACCTAAGCATAGCACAAAGATCGTGTAGTTTGTTTGCTGTAGCTTTTCTGGATGTCAAGTATCATTTCCTTAGACCATGAGATCGTGCAACTCCCGGATACCGTAGGAGTGCCTTGGGTGTGCCAAACGTCACAACGTAATTGGGTGACTATAAAGGTACATTACAGGTATCTCCGAAAGTGTATGTTGGGTTGGCACGAATCAAGACTGGGATTTGTCACTCCATATGACGGAGAGGTATCTCTGGGCCCACTCGGTAATGCATCATCATAATGAGCTCAATGTGATCAAGTGGTTGATCACGGGATCATGCATTATGGTACGAGTAAAGTGACTTGCCGGTAACGAGACTGAACAAGGTATTGGGATACCGACGATCGAGTCTTGGGCAAGTAACGTACCGATTGACAAAGGGAATTGAGTACGGGATTGATTAGGTCCTCGATATCGCGGTTCATCCGATGAGATCATCGAGGGGCATGTGGGAGCCAACATGGGTATCCAGATCCCGCTGTTGGTTATTGACCAGAGAATCGTCTCGGTCATGTCTACTTGTCTCCCGAACCCGTAGGGTCTACACACTTAAGGTTCGGTGACGCTAGGGTTGTATGGATATGAGTATGCAGTAATCCGAAACTTGTTCGGAGTCCCGAATGAGATCCTGGACGTGACGAGGAGTTCCGGAATTGTCCGGAGGTGAAGAATTATATATAGAAAGTGTAGTTTCGGCCATCGGGAAAGTTTCGGGGTCACCGGTATTGTATCGGAACCACCGGATGGGTCCCGGGGGTCCACCGGGTGGGGCCACCCATCCCGGAGGGCCCCATGGGCTGAAGTGGGAGGGGAACCAGCCCATAGTGGGCTGGTGCGCCCCCCCCCCTTGGGCCCCCCATGCGCCTAGGGTTGGGAACCCTAGAGGAGGGGGCGCCTCCACTTGCCTTGGGGGCTACTCCACCCCCTTGGCCGCCGCCCCCCCTAGGAGATCCCATCTCCTAGGGCCGGCGCACCCCCCTAGGGGGCCTATATAAAGGGGGGAGGGAGGGCAGCCACACCTCAAGCCTTGGCGCCTCCCTCTCCCCTGCTACACCTCTCCCTCTCGCAGAAGCTCGGCGAAGCCCTGCTGCAGTGACTGCTGCATCCACCACCACGCCGTCGTGCTGCTGGATCTTCATCAACCTCTCCTTCCCCCTTGCTGGATCAAGAAGGAGGAGACGTCACGCTGACCGTACGTGTGTTGAACGCAGAGGTGTCGTTCGTTCGGCGCTAGGATCTCCGGTTATTTGGATCATGACGAGTACGACTCCCTCATCCCCGTTCTTTGAACGCTTCCGCTCGCGATCTACAAAGGTATGTAGATGCATCCGATCACTCGTTGCTAGATGAACTCATAGATGGATCTTGGTGACAACATAGGAAATTTTTTTGTTTTCTGCAACGTTCCCCAACACACACGCCCTCCGATGATGTTAGACGCACCATCGAAACAGGGATAAAACGTGAGAGATATTATTCCCACTAAAGAATATCGCCGTCGTCACACAGCCCCAACCAAGACGCTGAATCTAACAAGAACGAGAACAGAGTCCCTCCCGCCGGCGGGTGGCCGAGATCCTCCACGCCTCCATGGCCTAGAGGCCATCGGAGATGGGGTGGACCGGCGTTGGCGCCGACGGGAGGCGAATAGCTTTTCTTGTGGAGGAGGAAACAAATGTTTGTTTTTTGAGCTAACTATTCTCCTCTTTCAAGGGACACAACAGCACTTGATCAGCTGTTTACTTTTGTCCGTGCAGGTTGTGACATGGCCACATGGATCATCAGCCAATGGCAGCCTCTTCCCCCGCCATTATTGGACCGTAGTGCGGTCGCTTTACATTAGTTGAAGGTTTATAATCTCGTTGTCAGCCAGAACTGTGGTAAGCTTTCCTTCTATGTGGCCGGCCGTACGTGCTTCACAATCTTGTCTAGTTTTGCTTTCGTGTTTGGCGCTCCTCGTTTGTTCGCAAAGGAGGCTTAGTTTGTCGTCGACCTCGCGTGCGCCATTTAAATTCACCGAGGCGACGGTGAGTAAGTTGCACGAGTGGCTAGCTAGGCGGCGACGTGGTCGATCGGCGTCGACGCAAGCGCAACCGGAGAAAGTCATTTTTACGTGGGAGCGTGAGTAAAGCTTACAGCATCTACACCCACGATGGACAAATCCGGCCCTCCAAAGGCCGTGGACGCTCCCGGATGCGTTCACAGATACTGACCGGTCCCATCTTAAATAATACAATCCATATCCAAATACCTTAATTTATAAACCTAAAATCTATATTATTAGATGCAACGTAGCGATTTGTAAGCGGAGCTCGCCCGGTCGCCATAGTCATGTTCGGCGGCCGGCTGCGCTCCTCAGAGGGTTGGTCCGGGTGCCAGCAAGGTATACTAGGACATAAGACACGAGCCGGCTCACGGGACTCAAGGCGCCGCTGTCTCCCATGCCCTACTCCTCATCGTCGAAGCTCGAAACCCGTTGGGTGCCGTGGACGCCAAATTGATGATGGATCGTCTTGAGACGAGTCGGCGACATCATTCACGACGCGGTTGCGGCGCCCGAACTGATGCACTATACTGGGTGCTGGAGAATGCGTCTCTGCCTCGCCGATGTCCACCGCCGCGAGCGCTGCCGCCACTTCCCGCGCCCGCTGCCGCGCACGGCGGGCACGCCGTGCCATGTTTGTGTCAGACGACACCCACGGTGCGTCCATGGCCTCGGCACGCCAACGGAGAGCTTGCGCGTTCGCCACCACGTTCGGACGCCAGACAGACTGCACCGCCTCCAGTGAGGCAGCGACGGTTGTCCTAGCACCGGATCCATGGGCCATTTGGGCGGACGCAATGGATTTCCGACGAAAGGAGTCTGAGTGCTGCCGTGCATGGGACTCCTCTCGGAAGCGGCGGAGCACAAGCCGGACGGCCATCTCCTCTTCGGGGCCACGCGGGATGAGCTCGAGGTCGACGAATCTGGAAGTGGAGGACTTGGATCCACTGCCCGCCATGCCGGAGATTGTCAGACGGCGTCGGAGACGAGTTTGGGTGGCGAGCGAGAGTGGAGGGGAATGAAGGAAAGTGGAGTGAGGTGGCTAGGGTTTGATCCGGCAAACAGATGAGGAGGAATATATGTGGGGTTGGATGGACCAGCGTGGGCCGGTTCCAACATGACGGACGTGCCCAGGCGCACCCGGCCGCCCGTATCCGTTCCATATTTTGGGTGTATATAAGGGGTGTCGGTCAGTCCGATCATTTAAAACCCGTTCAAAGCATCTGTCTGGGTCAGATATTCATGACCGGCCAGTGACCGGGCGGGCCATTTGGGCGTTTGAGGAGGGTCTGCGTGCCTGGATGTAGATGCTTTTACTGAAGTTTTTCTTTATCTAACACTATGCTTTACTCGTCCGTCGTTTCGCCAGGATGAGATAAGCTTAGCACCAAGCGTGGAAGAACGATGAAAAGGAATGGGAAGTGCTACACACGGCGCTCTTTGAACGATTTACGCAAGATCAGTCAGCTCAGCCTTTGATCGAGTCTGATGCATGGATTAGTACCTTTGGATCAGCCGTCGTACAAGGGTTGTGCGACGACTCTCATGCGTAAAGTAGTTTCGAAAAGGGATTCTTTGTACTATTTCTTTCGTCTCATATATAAGAACTGACGGTGCTTCTGCCAGATTTCTCGCCAAATGAAATCATTCACGTGTGAAGTTTTTTTTTTTTTGATAGCTCGAGGCTCACCTTAGTGTCTCTGTCTTATTTGTGGCTTCTTCCTTTAAGAAACAATAACACATGGCATAAATGCAATTGATGAGCATAAAGCAGAAGAAGTGAAAGCTGACATATGGATGATCGGTGGGCGGTGAGGAAGGGATGATTATCCGAGTTTTTTCCTTGACAAACGATGATGCATGACATAAATATAGTTGATGGACACAAAGCAAAAGAGGTGGAAGCTGACACATGGGTGAATGGTGGTGGTTATGACAAGACAACTTTATATAGGGAGACACTCCCTCTGTTCCACGGTATAACACACTTTTGCAAGCTATGTTTTAGCTTGCAAAGGCGTTTTATATTATGGGACATAGGGAATACTAAATGAGCAGGAGGTACCTTAGAAAGTTTTAAATGGCCACCTCATCAAAATATGATAAATCTCATGCCCATATATTGAAGGAATTGCTACTCGTCCTCTGTTCAAAAATATATTTGCATTTAAAAAACTCAAGGAAAGTGTGGGTCCGACTGTTACGTGCCTTGATTATGTAGATTGAAGAAACTACATGAATAAGGAAAAGAAAACATTCAATACTTCTTACCATTTAAAACTTTTTCTCTGTCGTTTAGCTCTTGTGGCTCTTTACGCTGTTTTTTGTGTGGGCGGAAGAGTTTAAGTCATTTTGGGGAACAAAAATCCTAAGCCTACGGGGAGAAGTTTGCTGATGGAAGATTACGAAGAAGAATTGCCCCCAAGAGTGACGAAGTCCACAAAGTTCTGTAGTTCGGAGTCGATCCTTGTTACAAACGTGCTACACCATCACGGGAATTGTCATGGTTTTGTCACGGCAGATGTCCTAGAGAAAGGACTTAGTCGTGGAGCCATCGCGACGGGTTAGTTTGAAAGGGTTAAAACGGACACAGGGACGCAAGAGAGTTTATACTAGTTCGGCCCCTTCGATGAAGGTAAAAGCTTACGTCTAGTTGTGATGGGATTGATGGGGTTTCGATGACTAGGGAGCAAACAAGCTTCGCCTATGTCTCGAGTTGTTGTCTGTTGTCCTTGAACCGCCGCTGGGTCGTCCCCTTATATATACGGGTGACGCCCGTCGGTTCACAGAGTCCCAATACCGGCTCATAGATGTGTCCGGTTTGGTCTCTACTTATTCCTAACTTACAGTACAAGTTAAATACCAACGCCGGTTTACGGCTACAGGCCTTGAACCGACTATGGGCCTTGACCCCTCATCTGCGTTCTTGGGCTTTAACATACTTAACTACTGACGAAGTTAACCCGGCCCGGATAGGCCGGTTTACGCCCAGTAGTGATATCCCCAACATTAGGCCCCAGATTGATTTGAACAGGTTCATGTCAATCCTTAGCAAAAATCTTTATCTTCAATATCTTCTTGTAGTTTGTTGAACCGCCGTGACGTCATCTTCTCTGGTCGTTGTAAACCGGCGTGACGTCACCTGTTTAATAGGTCCACGACAATTAAGGCGACAGCTTCGTTTCCAAACCCACGGTCCCTTGTCTTATAAATAGGACCGAAGGGTCATTTCTTTTTCCCTTTCATGCCCTTCTGCTTCGTCTTCCCCGCGTCGTCCAGCTTCGGAGCTCCGCCGCCGTCGACGACCTCTGCTCCGACCTTGGCCGCTGCATCACCCTGATTGTACCAGAGCATCGCGGCGACCTTCTGTTTCTTCCTCGTCTCCGGTGAGTTCTTCACCTTTTCCCCCGTAGATCCGTTCTAGGATTTCCAAGTTCTTCAGTGTTCATCATCTGCTTCGTACTCATATGATAGATCTTAGATGAACCTGTGAACCTTTGCTCTGTGTAGCGGTAGTTCTTAGCATCCGCCTTTACTTATATGCTTCAAGACCATAGATCTGCATGTATCTCTGCCCATTGATTCGGTACTGTTCTTTTTTGAACCTTGAATATTTTCCTTGTTTTCTGAACTTGCTTCAGATCCGCCGCTGTAGAGAAATCTTGCGAAATCTGTTTATGTACACTTATCCATCCGCAATCTCAACTGTTTCAATGCTTAGAGACGGCGGTTTAACTTTGTAGAAAAATTGCCAAACCGGTATATACCATTAGTCCCCTTGTTGAATCGCCGGATGATGTTGCTTCATAAAACTCCGGTTTAGATAGAACTGTCTCCGGTTTAACATTGTACATATCAGTGCACTTTAATCAATTCATTCTTGAACCGGAATCACCTATCTTGTAGATTTCATCATGGCCAAGCAAGTATATGAGTGCAATTGGGTTCCTTCTCGCGTCACAGAGACTCAACTGAACAATTTAGTCCTGATCGGCGCTTTAGGCAGCAAAAACACCATCCATTGGAGAGCTCCTGGCAAAGAATGTCCTCCCACACCTCAAGAAGGAGAGGTCGTCGTCTTCGTAGACCACTTAGCCCGGGGCTTTAAGCCGCCTGGTTCTAAATTTTACCAGGACGTTTTAGCCGATTTTCAACTCCATCCACAAGACACTGGCCCCAACTCTGTTACAAACATGTGTCACTTCCAAGTGCTCTGTGAGGTGTTCTTTCAAGAGGAGCCCATAGTGGAATTGTTCAGAGATTGTTTCCATCTAAACCGCCGTACTGAGTTTTCTGACGGTTCCAATACGGAATTGGGTGGTGTGGCGATTCAGAAAAGGAAAGAGGTCACATACCCTCACGCCAAACTGCACAGCCACCCCAAAGAATGAAATCAAACATGATTCTATTGCAAAGACACCTCCCCTGCTGGTGAAAATCCTTTGCCTGGCTTTCGTCCGGAGCGGCTTAGCAATACACACCCCTTTCCGCAAAGGTTGACTGCCAAGGAGAGAAGCAAATACGCTCCTCTACTGTCCAAGCTCAGAGCCTTCATGGCCAACGGTTTAACAGGGGTTGATCTCGCTCGCTGTTGGATATCGTGGAGCATACTGTCCTTAGTCAGCGCACCGGTTTGATGTGCGAGTATACTGGCAGTGTTGATGACCCGCTGCGACATGCTAACATCCAGCTCACTGACGAAGAAATCACAGAGGCTGTGAATAAAATATTGAATGAACCGGAACACGTCTGTGCTCGAACCGGCCTGCTTCCCTTCTGTGCCACCAACAAACCGCCAGTTGTAAGAATTTGATTTTTTTCTTTTTACTGAACCTGTTATTGATATATCTGGTCATTGTTTAATATCAATGTCTACTTAAACAGGGTAATGATCCGTTTTGGAGCAAGAAACTTCCACAGGAGAAACCAGAAAAACCAGACAAACCGGAGCGACCAACCCGGCCAAAGACTAAAGTCGTAAAAGGGCCTGCTCACAAGAAGAGAACCACTGCATCTTCTGATCCGGCCCCTGATGATGATGTGGATAATCCAGACCTTGAGGTAGAACTTGACTCACTTGGCTTATTTTTCATGCATCTTATTGATGATGATATTTGTCAGGATGATGCCGAAGCCAGCCATGCTGATGCTGCAGAGGTAATTATTCTCTCTTCCGATTCAGAACCTTTGCCTTCAATAAAAATCTGTCAGGCAAACCGGAAAGTTAAATTTTCTCATCCTCTTGCTTACTTGGATCCCAAATTTCTTATGAAGACCCAACAGCACGAAGCTCGCCGCACAACCCAGCACAGCGGCCAGGTAGTTACCTCCGCCGGTTTACCGAACAGTCCGGTTCGGAAACGCCGTTCAGAGGTCTCTAATTTGCTTGTCAGTGCTTGTCCTAAAGCGGGCTGTTTTCGTTAACCTCTTAATCCATCTGACTCCGATTATCAGGTTACTTCCCACTCACCCTCTGGCGAATCATCGGCTACTCAGCTGCCACCGCTCAAAATGGTGCTTGGGTAAGCTATACTTTATCACAACATTTCCGGTACATCACCTTGGAACATATGCTGTATTTGACTTTATTATTCCTTTCAGGGCCAAACCTAGGCCGATCAAGAAGGCTCGCCTGGATAAAGCGGCCGAGGAGGATGCCGTCCCTGAACCGGGCAAAACACCAGATCTTGAAGCGGCTATTCCTGAAGATATACCCAATAATCCACCGCAGCGAGATGACGGTCTTATTGCTGAAGAGAGGCCTGTTGATACCTCAAGTCCTGTCAACCAGCCTACAAGCCCCATCCGGATTGAGAAATCCACAAATCCAACAAAGCCTACTGATAAGCCAACGGCCCCAGTGCAAACCGGCGATGCCAAGGATGATGAAGTTGTTATTACTGGCATTGGCCATACAAAGCCAAGCAATCATGTCGCTTTGTCTAAACATACTGCGAAGGAAGAATTTGCTGCCTTTGGCAAAGGCAAGTGGAATGTTGATCTGGCGACTTACGCTGCTCTGAACGCCCAAGACATCCATTCCGGCTATCTGAACCGGCTATATACCAGTCGTGACTATGAAGCCGGTCTGGTTAACATGATGAAAGATAAATATGAGGTAACTTCCATATGCTCTTTCCTGCTTGTATGTTTCAATTCTTGCTGACTCTCCTAGCCCCCAAGGGCCGGTTTGTAATCTTCTTTCAAACCGGGACTTACTAATATAAATCTTAACGCCTCGAAATTCGCTGATGTAGTCCCCAAGGGTCGGTTCAACTTAGTGTAGTTAAACCGGGACTTAAGTAATTAATATCACCGCATCAGAACTTATTTGAACAAATAGCCATTAGCCCCCAAGTGCCAAGTTGAATACTTGTATTGAGCTTGGGACTTTGTAATCAATTGAAATAGGAAGATCGAATATGCATTAGCCCCCAAGCACCAAGTGCATAACTTGTTATGTGGTTGGTGCTTCAATTCTTGCACTGCTTGCTGAATCATATAACTGTCTGTATGCATGCTAAGCTGAAGACAAAAGAGACCCAAATTGCCGATCTCCAAGAAAATCTGAAGTCCCAACAGACTGAAACCTCAAAAGCAAAAGAGGAGTTGACCAGCGCCTTAAGCGTCATGGAACAGCTTAAGAAGGATTTCAAGAAGGAGCGGACGGATTGGGTTACTGAAAAATCCGCTTTAACCAAGCGAGTAGAAGACGCCGAGGCTGCACTAAAACCGGTGGTGGACGAACTGGCCAGCATAAAGCGGCACGTGCATGCCATGACCACTGCTATCTTTGGTAAGCCGGTTTGATTTATGAATTGATTCTGCCGTCTTACAGAGCTGCCGGTTTGTTAACCCTTTGTGATATTTCAGGGACACGATTTGGTCATTTGGGGTCAGATGTGCGGAAGAAATTGAAAGCCACCTATACGTTGATCGAACAACTGTACACTGGTGCACAACGTATCATCTGTACTACATCCCACAACAAACCGGCGCCCACTTTGATTCAGGACACTCTGACGAAACTGTCGGTGCTTCCTGCCCGGGTTGAAGAGCAGAAGAAATCTGTTGCTCGAACCGGTGCGATCAATGCCTAAATCCGGGCAAAAGCTTGGGTGCCGGATTTTGATCCTATTGAAGCGGCTCAGGGCTATCCCAGCTTGAAGGAAGACGGGTCAGAGTTTAGTGAAGCGGATCTGCGATCAATAAACCGGGAGGTGCGTCCGCTAGCTTGTCAATTGGCTGAAGAAGCAGACTTGTCTCATTATCAAGCCCAATATGACAATCAAAACAAGCGAGTAGCTGCACCAATTCATGAAGCGGAAAATCTTATCCCTCCAATTCGTAAGCATACTTACGCTCCCGATATTGAACCATCGTTGCTGATCCATGATGAAGCTGTCTTTCGAGCATTAATGGGAATCGACTAGACAACTGTTGATTTCCAGCCGCTGGGTAGAGAAACTGAAGTTGAAGCGGCGCGGGATGACCCACAACCATCAGGCCAGGCTGGTGACCAAGCTTGAACCGGAAGCCGGTTGAAACTGCTTCTCCTTTGAAAAAACAATGATCTTGTTTTGGGCCCCGTGTTGCCTTGTAATAGGCCAGCCGATACTCTCGATTTTGATATGCCTTCATGCATAATTACTGCAACTTGTTCTTCCTTTGGGTGATGAACTTTCCAAAGTATTTTCTGCAATATAAAAATCTTAAAGTGCCACCGCGGTTGTACCGTCAGGCGGAGTATGATATCTGCATATGTGAAATCAAAATATCTGAAATGTAAGCATATGATCAAATCTTTGAGATACATGATACCTGCCATCGTTGGGCATGAAGTTGGCTTAGCCAATCTTGATACGGAGGTTTCATAAACCCACACTGTTGGAGGAGATAGCAGCTCCTTTATATATATAATGCCGGTTTACCATGTAAACCGTGCCGGGTTATAAAACACCGTGTTACTCCGTAATAGGATGTTAACAAAAAATCAAACCGGGCAAATAGTCTCCGGATTAAAAATGAACCGTGTTCCATCAATTGACAGTTTGAACTGGCTAAAAACTTTGTCGGTTTAAAAAACGCAACAAAAAGAAAGAAATATTTTTCAAAGAAAAAAATGTGAAGCAAAGGCAATGATAAAACCGTTTGCAAAAAGAGGCTTATTTGAGCCAATCAGATGGCGTTACCATGGTCGGACATGACCAAGCTCCCGATAGGTGTAGCTATGATTCAAGTCAGCCAGGTCCCCAAATGAAACCGTGGCATTTATGCCGATCAAGTGGCATGGCAATGGTTCGGGTTCGACCAAGCCCCCAAGTGATTCTGCGGCCTTAGGCCGATCAAGAGGCGTGACTGGTTCAGACGTGACCAAGTCCCCAAGTGATCTGGTGGCTCTCGCCTATCAAGAGGTGTTGCATTGGTTCGGACACGACCAAGCCCCCAAGTGATATAACATGATGCTTTTGAAAAGCTAACTCAAGGGGTAAACCGGAGGCCGCTTTAGAACAACTCCGTGTAACCACACATGATGTAAAAGAAAAGATACCCCGCTTTAGCTGAGGTTCCAGTTTATTATATTTAATCATAATATATACATCGTCGTAATATGTACATAAGTAGAGCCAATGGCTCAGGTATAGTAAGGCCGAAGATGAGCTATGTTCCACGGCCTGTTGGTCTCCTCCTCTGATGTACGTGAGTCTTTATGCTCTCGAATATCGATCAGATAGTAAGACCCGTTGTGCAGATTCTTGCTGACCACGAAAGGTCCCTCCCAAGGTGGGGATAGCTTATGCATATCAGTGTGATCTTGGATGAGCCGAAGCACCAAATCTCCTTCCTGAAAGGTTCTGGTTCGGATTCGGCGACTGTGATAACGACGAAGATCCTGTTGGTAAATCGTCAAGCGGGCGGCTGCTATGTCACGTTCTTCATCCAACAGGTCCAAAGCGTCTTGCCGTGCTGTCTCATTGTCCGCTTCAACATAAGCCGCCACACGAGGTGAATCATGACGGATATCACAGGGGAGAACCGCCTCTGCTCCATAAACCATGAAGAACAGTGTGTATCCTGTTGATCTGTTGGGTATAGTATTGATGCTCCATAACACAGATGGTAACTCTTCGACCCAACAACCCGGTGTTCTCTGCAAAGGAACCATAAGCCGGGGCTTGATGCCTTTCAAGATCTCTTGATTAGCCCTTTCTGCTTGACCATTGGACTGTGGGTGTGCCACTGATGAAACGTCAAGCCGGATGTGCTCTCGTTCGCAGAACTCCTTCATGGCACCCTTGGACAAATTGGTACCATTATCTGTGAAGATACTGTGTGGAAAGCCAAACCGGAAAATCACTTTTTTGATGAACTGAACCGCCGTGGCCGCATCACACTTGCTAACAGGTTCTGCCTCCACCCACTTTGTAAACTTATCAACCGCCACCAGGAGGTGGGTCTTCTTATCTTTGGACCTTTTGAAAGGCCCAACCATATCCAGCCCCCAAGTCGCAAACGGCCAAGTAATTGGAATCATTCTCAATTCTTGAGCCGGCACATGAGCATGTCTTGAAAACTTTTGGCAACCGTCACATCGTCTGACCAGATCCTCCGCATCAGCATGAGCAGTTAACCAATAGAAGCCATGGCAAAACGCTTTAGCTACCAAAGACTTTTAACCGGCGTGGTGGCCACAATCTCCTTCGTGGATCTCACGCAAAATTTCACAGCCTTCTTCAGGAGACACACAATGTTGAAACGCCCCTGATACACTGCGATGATGCAACTCGCCATTGACAATAGTCATGGACTTGGACCGCCGGATTATCTGTCGGGCCAGAGTCTCATCCTCTGGTAACTCGCCCCGGTTCATGTACGCCAGGTAAGGAAGCGTCCAATCCGGAATGACATGAAGAGCTGCCACCTATTGAGCCTCCGGATCAGGAATAGCCAAATCCGCTTCACCAGGGAGCTTGACCGACGGGTTGTGCAGCACATCCAAAAAAACATTGGGCGGGACCGGCTTACGCTGAGAGCCCAGCCGGCTTAAGGCGTCCGCCGCTTCATTCTTCCGTCGGTCCACGTGGTCCACCTGATAGCCTTTAAAGTGACCTGCAACAATATCCACCTCACGACGATATGCTGCCATGAGTGGGTCCTTGGAGTCCCAAGTGCCAGATACTTGTTGAGCCACGAGGTCCGAGTCACCGAAGCACTTAACTCGACTTAGATTCATCTCCTTAGCCATCCAGAGACCATGGAGCAAGGCTTCATACACAGCTGCATTGTTAGTACAAGGGAACATTAAGCGGAGAACGTAACAGAACTTATCACCTCGTGGGGAAGTTAATACGACTCCAGACCCCGAGCCTTCCAATTGCCTGGATCCGTCGAAATGGATGGTCCAATATGTGTGATCCGGCTTTTCTTCAGGTGCTTGAATTTCCGTCCAATCATTGATGAAATCAACAAGTGCTTGAGACTTAACCGCCGTCCGAGGCACATACTTCAATCCGCGGCCCAAGCTCTATAGCCCACTTGGCAATCCGGCCAGTCGCTTACCGGTTCTGGATGATATCCCCCAAAGGAGCAAAACTGACCATCGTAATTGGGTGCCCTTGGAAGTATTGCTTAAGCTTCCGGCTTGCCATAAAAACTCCGTACACCAGCTTCTGCCAATGCGGATACCTTTGCTTGGACTCAATGAGTACCTCGCTGATATAATAGACCGGACGTTGAACCGGATGCTCCTTACCTGCCTCCTTTCGCTCCACCACAATAGCCACGCTGACCGCATGAGCATTAGCAGCAACATATAGCAGTAACGGCTCCTTGTCAATGGGAGCAGCGAGCACAGGCGGATTGGCCAATTGCCGCTTTAAGTCCTCAAATGCTTCATCAGCAGCGGAACTCCAGACAAACTGATCCGTCTTCTTCAACATCTGATACAAAGGGATTGCCTTCTCACCAAGGCGGCTGATAAACCGGCTTAACGCGGCAATCCGGCCTGCCAGGCGTTGAACATCATTGATACACTTCGGTTTGGCCAGGGAGGTGATGGCTGTGATCTTCTCTGGATTAGCCTCAGTTCCCCTGTTAGACACCAGCAAACCCAATTACTTGCCTGCCGGTACACCAAAAACACACTTGGCCGGATTAAGCATCATCTTGTACGTCCTCAGGTTATCAAAGGTTTCCTTCAAATCGTCAACCAGAGTCTCCTTCTCCCTGGACTTAACCACGATATCATCCACGTAAGCATGTACATTACGACCAATCTGCTTGTGAAGACAATTGTGTACACACCGTTGATAAGTTGCCTGGGCACTCTTGAGCCCAAAGGGCATAGACACATAGCAGAAGGCTCCAAAGGGAGTTATGAATGATGTCTTCTCCTGGTCCTTAACTGCCATTTTGATCTGATGATAGCCAGAATATGCATCCAAAAAACTTAAACGCTCACAACCCGCCGTAGCATCAACAATTTGATCAATACGGGGGAGGGCAAAAGGATCTGATGGACAAGCCTTATTAAGATCTGTGTAATCCACACACATGCGCCAGGTGCCGTTTTTCTTAAGGACCAGCACTGGATTGGCGAGCCACTCAGGGTGAAAAACTTGAACAATGAAGCCAGCTGCTAAGAGCCTGGCTACCTCTTCTCCAATCGCCTTGCATCTTTCTTCGTTAAACCGGCGGAGGAACTATTTCACTGGTTTGTATTTAGGATCCACATTGAGGGTGTGATCAGCGAGTTGCCTCGGTACACCTGGCATGTCAGAGGGCTTCCATGCAAAAATGTCCCGATTCTCACGAATGAACTCGATGAGCGCGCTTTCCTATTTCAGATCCAAGTTGGCACTGATGATGAACTGCTTGGACGAATCGCCAGGTACAAAGTCAACAAGCTTAGTTTCTGCTGCCGATTTGAACTTCAGGGCCGGATCATGCTCTGTAGTTGGCTTCTTTAATGGAGTCATGTCCGCCGGATCAACATTGTCCTTATAATACTTCAGCTCCTCAGTGGCACAAACCGACTCTGCGTAGGTCGCATCTCCTTCCTCGCACACCAAAGCAATTTTACGGCTTCCGTGAACCGTTATTGTCCCCTTGTGACCCGGCATTTTGAGCTGCAAATACACATAACAGGGCCGCGCCATAAACTTGGCGTAGGCCGGTCGCCCAAACAGGGCGTGATATGGACTTTGGATTTTCACCACTTCAAACGTCAATGTCTCCGACCTGGAATCATGATCATCTCCAAAGGCCACTTCCAGAGCTATCTTACCAACAGGATATGCTGACTTGCCAGGTACCACACCGTGGAACACCGTATTGGACGGTTTGAGATTTTTATCTGTTAGTCCCATACAACGGAAGGTCTCATAGTACAAGATATTAATGCTGCTCCATCCATCCATGAGCACCTTGGTGAACTTATAACCTCCCACCTGAGGCGCCACCACCAGAGCCAACTGACCCGGATTATCAACCTGGGGTGGGTGATCCTCTCTGCTCCATATGATTGGCTGTTCAGACCATCGTAGATAACGGGGCACGGCCGGTTCAACAGAGTTGACTGCCCGCCTCTGAACCTTCCGGTCTCGCTTGTCCAAGCTAGTGGTGAAGACATGGTACTGCACACTATTCAACTGCTTTGGGTTGCTCTAGTAACCTGACTGTTGCTGTTGTTGGTTGTAACCACCCTGGTTGTTCTGATTATTTTGATTATTATGTCCGACCGGATTACCATTAAATCCTGAACCAGAATTTCCTCCACCGTAACCCGGCCCGGATCCTGAGCCACCGCCGGAGCCGTTATCATATCGGAAAGCATTAGAATTCTTGAACTCCTGCATAATGAAGCAATCCTTCCAAAGGTGGTTTGATGGCACCTCCTTTGTACCATGTCTTGGACAGGGCTGGCTAGTAGATAATTTAGGCGGTCTGGGTTAGGGTTGGGTGCTCCATTGCGATTTGGCGGTTTACCCTTGCGTCGCTGGCCCTTGTCCTGCGCGTTGGTGTTAGCCACAAAGTCCATGTTACCATCCGCTTTACGCTTGCCTCCACCACCATTGCCTGCCAAGTGATGCTGCTGACCTTTGGAATTGTTGTTCCTCTTTCCCTTCCCTGCCTTGTCGTCATCAGATTCGGGATCCTTGGTACTATCAGAATCAGCATACTTTACCAAAGCGACCATGAGGGTCCCCATGTCAGTGCAATGACGCTTCATCCGTCCCAACTTCAGCTTTAGGGGCCCAAACCGGCAGTTGCCTTCTAAGGTTAAGACTGTGGTGTCAGCGTTGATGCGGTCTGATGAATGCAACACTTGTGAGACCCAGCGCACCCAATGAGTCGTTGATTCTCCTTCCTCCTGGACATAGGCAGCTGTTGGGGAACGTAGCATAAATTCAAAATTTTCGTACGTGTCACCAAGATCTATCTATGGAGTCATCTAGCAATGAGGGAGGAGTGGATCTACATACCCTTGTAGATCGCGCGCGGAAGCGTTCAAGAGAACGGGGTTGATGGAGTCATACTCGTCGTGATCCAAATCACCGATGATCCTAGCGCCGAACGGACGGCACCTCCGCGTTCAACACACGTACGGAGCAGCAACGTCTCCTCCTTCTTGATCCAGCAAGGGAGAAGGAGAGGTTGATGGAGATCCAACAGCACGACGGCGTGGTGGTAGTAGCGGGATTCCAACAGGGCTTCGCCAAGCGCTGCGGGAGGAGGGAGATGTGTCATGGGAGAGAGGGAGGCGCCAGGGCTTAGGTATCGTTGTCCTCCCTTCCCCCCACTATATATAGGGCCAAGGGAGAGGGGGAGGGCGCAGCCTTTCCCCTTCCTCCAAGGAAAGGTGCGGCCAAGGGGGGGAGGAGTCCATCCTCCCCAAGGCACCTCAGAGGTGCCTTCCCCCTTTAGGACTCTCCCTTTTCCTCTACTGTTGGCGCATGGGCCTCTTGGGGCTGGTGCCCTTGGCCCATATAGGCCAAGGCGCACCCCCTACAGCCCATGTGGCCCCCCGGGGCAGGTGGCCCCACCCGTTGGACCCCCGGGACCCTTCCGGTGGTCCCGGTACAATACCGGTGACCCCGAAACCTGTCCCGATGGCCGAAATAGCACTTCCTATATATAATTCTTTACCTCCGGACCATTCCGGAACTCCTCGTGACGTCCGGGATCTCATCCGGGACTCCGAACAACTTTCGGGTTACCGCATACTAATATCTCTATAACCCTAGAGTCACCGAACCTTAAGTGTGTAGACCCTACGGGTTCGGGAGACATGCAGACATGACCGAGATGACTCTCCGGCCAATAACCAACAGCGGGATCTGGATACCCATGTTGGCTCCCACATGTTCCACGATGATCTCATCAGATGAACCACGATGTCAAGGACTTAATCAATCCCGTATACAATTCCCTTTGTCTATCGGTATTGTACTTGCCCGAGATTCGATCGTCGGTATCCTGATACCTTGTTCAATCTCGTTACCGGCAAGTCTCTTTTACTCGCTCCATAACACATCATCCCGTGATCAACTCCTTGATCACATTGTGCACATTATGATGATGTCCTACCGAGTGGGCCCAGAGATACCTCTCCGCTTACACGGAGTGACAAATCCCAGTCTCGATTCGTGCCAACCCAACAGACACTTTCGGAGATACCTGTAGTGCACCTTTATAGTCACCCAGTTACGTTGTGACGTTTGGTACACCCAAAGCATTCCTATGGTATCCGGGAGTTGCACAATCTCATGGTCTAAGGAAATGATACTTGACATTAGAAAAGCTTTAGCATACGAACTACACGATCTTTGTGCTAGGCTTAGGATTGGGTCTTGTCCATCACATCATTCTCCTAATGATGTGATCCCGTTATCAACGACATCCAATGTCCATGGTCAGGAAACCGTAACCATCTATTGATCAACGAGCTAGTCAACTAGAGGCTTACTAGGGACATGGTGTTGTCTATGTATCCACACATGTATCTGAGTTTCCTATCAATACAATTATAGCATGGATAATAAACGATTATCATGAACAAGGAAATATAATAATAACTAATTTATTATTGCCTCTAGGGCATATCTCCAACAGTCTCCCACTTGCACTAGAGTCAATAATCTAGTTCACATCGCCATGTGATTAACACTCACAGGTCACATCACCATGTAACCAACATCCAAAGAGTTTACTAGAGTCAATAATCTAGTTCACATTACTATGTGATTAACACTCAATGAGTTCTGGGTTTGATCATGTTGCTTGTGAGAGAGGTTTTAGTCAACGGGTCTGAACCTTTCAGATCCGTGTGTGCTTTACAAATCTTTATGGCATCTCCTAGATGCAGCTACCATGCTCTATTTGGAGCCATTTCAAATAACTGTTCTACTTGGAGTTATTCTAAATTGTTGCTCCATTATATGTATCCGGTATCTCTACTCAGAGCTATCCGGATAGGTGTTAAGCTTGCATCGTTGTAACTCTTTACGTCGAACTCTTCATCACCTCCATAACCGAGAAAATTCCTTAGTCCACTAGTTACTAAGGATAACTTTGACCGCTGTACTGTGATCCATTCTTGGATCACTCTTGTACCCCTTGACTGACTCATGGCAAGGCACACTTCAGGTGCGGTACACAGCATAGCATACTGTAGAGCCTATGTCTTAAGCATAGGGGATGACCTTCATCCTTTCTCTCTATTCTGCCATGGTCGAGCTTTAAGTCTTAACTTCATCCTTACAACTCAGTCAAGAACTCCTTCTTTGACTGATCCATCTTGAACACCTTCAAGATCATGTCAAGGTATGTGTTCATTTGAAAGTACCATTAAGCGTTTTGATCTATCCTTATAGATCTTGATGCTCAATGTTCAAGTAGCTTAATCCAGGCTTTCCATTGAAAAACACTTTCCAAATAACCCTATATGCTTTCCAGAAATTCTACATCATTTCTGATCCATAACATATACTCATCAGAAATTCTATAGTGCTCCCACTCACTTCTTTGGAAATACAAGTTTCTCATAAACTTTGTATAAACCCAAAATCTTTGATCATCTCATCAAAGCATACATTCCAACTCCGAGATGCTTACTCCAGTCCTTAGAAGGATTGCTGGAGCTTTGCATACTTATTAGCATCTTTCAGGATTGACAAAACCTTCCGGTTGTATCACATACAACCTTTCCTCAAGAAAAATCGTCGAGGAAACAATGTTTTGACATCCTATCTGCAAGATTTCATAAATAACGCAGTAATCGCTAATATAATTCCAACAGACTCTTAGCATCGCTACGAGTGAGAAAGTCTCACCGTAGTCAACTCCTTGAACTTGTCGGAAAACATCTTAACGACAAGTCGAGCTTTCTTAATGGTGATACTTACCATCATTGTCCGTCTTCCTTTTAAAATCCATATGTACCTAACAGCCTTACGACCATCAAGTAGTTCTTCCAAAATCTACACTTTGTTTTCATACATGGATCCTATCTCGGACTTTATGGCCTCGAGCCATTTATCGGAATCCAGGCCCACCATCGCTTCTCCATAGCTCGTAGGTTTATGGTTGTCTAGCAACATGACTTCCAAGACAGGATTACGTACCACTCTGAAGTAGTATGCATCCTTGTCATCCTACGAGGTTTGGTAGTGACTTGATATGAAGTTTCATGATCACTATCACAAGCTTCCACTTCAATTGGTGTAGGTGCCACAGGAACAACTTCCTATGCCCTGCCACACACTAGTTGAAGAGACGGTTTAATAACCTCATCAAGTCTCCACCATCCTCCCACTCAATTCTTTCGAGAGAAACTTTTCCTCGAGAAAGGACCCGATTCTAGAAACAATCCCTTATTGCTTTCGAATCTGAGACAGGAGGTATACCCAACTGTTTTGGGTGTCCTATGAAGATGCATTTATCCGCTTTGGGTTTGAGCTTATCAGCCTGAAACCTTTTCACATACGCGTCGCAGCCCCAAACTTTTAAGAAATGACAGCTTAGGTTTCTCTAAACCATAGTTCATATGGTGTCATCTCATCGGAATTACATGGTGCCCTATTTAAAGTGAATGTGGTTGTCTCTAATGCCTAACCCATAAACTATCGTGGTAATTCGATAAGAGACATCATGGTATGCATTATATCCAATAGGGTGCAGTTATGATGTTCGGACACACCATCACACTATGGTGTTCCAGGCTGTATTAGTTGTGAAACAATTTCCACAATGTCTTAATTCTGTGCCAAACTCGTAATTCAGATATTCATCTCTATGATCATATCATAGATATTTTATCCTCTTGTCACGATGATCTTTCAACTTCACCCTGAAATTACTTGAACCTTTCAATAATTCAAACTCGTGATTCATCAAGTAAATATACTCAACATCTACTCAAATCATCTGTGAAGTAAGAACATAACGATATCCACTACACACCTCAGCACTCATTGGACTGCACACATCAAAATGTATTACTTCCAACAAGTTGCTTCTATTTCCATTTTACTGAAAACGAGGCTTTCAGTCATCTTGCCCATGTGGTATGATTTGCATGTCTCAAGTGATTCAAAATCAAGTGAGTCCAAACGATCCATCTGTATAGAGTTTCTTCATGCATATCTACCAACAAACATGGTTCGCATGTCTCAAACTTTTCAAAAATGAGTGAGTCCAAAGATCCATCAACATGGAGCTTCTTCATGCGTTTTATACCGATATGACTTATGTGGCAGTGCCACAAGTAGGTGGTACTATCATTACTGTCTTATATCTTTTGGCATGAACATGCGTATCACTACGATCGAGATTCAATAAACCATTCATTTTAGGTGCAAGACCATTGAAGGTATTATTCAAATAAACAGAGTAACCATTATTCTCCTTAAATGAATAACCGTATTGCGATAGACATAATCCAATCATGTCTATGCTCAATGCAAACACCAAATAACAATTATTTAGGTTTAACACCAATCTCGATGGTAGAGGGAGCGTGCGATGCTTGATCATATCAACATTGGAAATACTTCCAACACATATCGTCAGCTCACCTTTAGCTAGTCTCCGTTTATTCTGTAGCTTTTATTTCGAGTTACTAACACTTAGCAACTGAACCGGTATCTAATACCCTGGTGCTACTAGGAGAACTAGTAAAGTACACATCAACACAATGTATATCCAATATACTTCTCTCGACCTTGCCAGCCTTCTCATCTACCAAGTATCTAGGGTAATTCTGCTCCAGTGGTTGTTCCCCTTATTACAGAAGCACTTAGTCTCGGGTTTGGGTTCAACCTTGGGTTTCTTCACTAGAGCAGCAGCTGATTTGCCGTTTCATGAAGTATCCCTTCTTGCCCTTGCCCTTCTTGAAACTAGTGGTTTCACCAACCATCAACAATTGATCCTCCTTCTTGATTTCTACTTTCGCGGTGTCAAACATCGCGAATATCTCAAGGATCATCATATATATCCCTGATATATTATAGTTCAACACGAAGCTCTAGCAGCTTGGTGGTAATGACTCCAGAGAAACATCACTATCTCATCTGGAAGATCAACTCCCACTCGATTCAAGCGATTGTTGTACTCAGACAATCTGAGCACAAGTTCAACAATTGAGCTTTTCTCCTTAGTTTGTAGGCTAAGAAAATCGTCGGAGATCTTATACCTCTTGACGTGGGCACGAGCCTGAAATCCCAATTTCAGCCCTCGAAGCATCTCATATGTTCCGCGACATTTCAAAAAACATCTTTGGCGCCTCAATTCTAAACCTTTAGCATTACACACTGAACTATCATGTAGTTATCAAAATGTGTATGTCAGATGTTCGCAACATCCACAGACAACGTTCGAGGTTCAGCACACTGAGCGGTGCATTAAGGACATAAGCCTTCTATCACGCAATGAGGACAATCCTCAGTTTACGGACCTAGTCCGCATAATTACTACTATCAACTTTCAACTAAATTTTTCTCTAGGAACATATCTAAACAGTAGAACTGAAGCGCGAGCTACGACATAATTTGCGAAGACCTTTTGACTATGTTCAGGATAATTAAGTTCATCTTATGAACTCCCACTCAGATAGACATCCCTCTAGTCATCTAAGTGATTACATGATCCGAGTCAACTAGGCCGTGTCCGATCATCACGTGAGATGGACTAGTCAACATCGGTGAACATCTTCATGTTGATCGTATCTACCATATGACTCATGCTCGACCTTTCGGTCTCTATGTTCCGAGGCCATGTCTGTACATGCTAGGCTCGTCAAGTTAACCCTAAGTGTTTTTGCATGTGTAAAACTGTCTTACACCCGTTGTATGTGAACGTAAGGATCTATCACACCCGATCATCACGTGGTGCTTCGAAACGACGAACTTTAGCAACGGTGCACAGTTAGGGGAGAACACTTCTTGAAATTGTTGTAAGGGATCATCTTATTTACTACCGTTGTTCTAAGTAAACAAGATGTATAAACATGATAAACATCACATGCAATCAAATAATAGTGACATGATATGGCCAATATCATATAGCTCCTTTGATCTCCATCTTGGGGCTCCATGATCATCTTGTCACCGGCATGACACCATGATCTCCATCATCATGATCTCCATCATCGTGTCTTCTTGAAGTTGTCTCGTCATCTATTACTTCTACTACTATGGCTAACGCTTTAGCAATAAAGTAAAGTAATTACATGACGTTTAAGTTGACACGCAGGTCATAAATAAATAAAGACAACTCCTATGGCTCCTGCCGGTTGTCATACTCATCGACATGCAAGTCGTGATACCTATTACAAGAACATGATCAATCTCATACATCACATATATCATTCATCACATCCTTTTGGCCATATCACATCACATAGCATACCCTGCAAAAACAAGTTAGACGTCCTCTAATTGTTGTTTGCATGTTTTACGTGGCTGCTATGGGTTTCTAGCAAGAACGTTTCTTACCTACGCAAAAACCACAACGTGATATGCCAATTGCTATTTACCCTTCATAAGGACCCTTTTCATCGAATCCGACCCGACTAAAGTGGGAGAGACAGACACCCGCTAGCCACCTTATGCAACTAGTGCATGTCAGTCGGTGGAACCAGTCTCACGTAAGAGTACGTGTAAGGTCGGTCCAGGCCGCTTCATCCCACGATGCCGCCGAATCAGGATAAGACTAGTAACGGCAAGCATATTGAACAAAATCAACGCCCACAACTACTTTGTGTTCTACTCGTGCATAGAAACTACGCATAGACCTAGCTCATGATGCCACTGTTGGGGAACGTAGCATAAATTCAAAATTTTCCTACGTGTCACCAAGATCTATCTATGGAGTCATCTAGCAACGAGGGAGGAGTGGATCTACATACCCTTGTAGATCGCGCGCGGAAGCATTCAAGAGAACGGGGTTGATGGAGTCGTACTTGTCGTGATCCAAATCACCGATGATCCTAGCGCCGAACGGACGGCACCTCCGCGTTCAACACACGTACGGAGCAGCGACGTCTCCTCCTTATTGATCCAGCAAGGGGGAAGGAGAGGTTGATGGAGATCCAACAGCATGACGGCCTGGTGGTAGTAGCGGGATTCCAACAGGGCTTCGCCAAGCGCTGCGGGAGGAGGGAGATGTGTCATGGGAGAGAGGGAGGCGCCAGGGCTTAGGTATCGTTGTCCTCCCTTCCCCCCACTATATATAGGGCCAAGGGAGAGGGGGAGGGCGCAGCCTTGCCCCTTCCTCCAAGGAAGGGTGCGGCCAAGGGGGGGAGGAGTCCATCCTCCCCAAGGCACCTCTGAGGTGCCTTCCCCCTTTAGGACTCTCCCTTTTCCTCTACTGTTGGCGCATGGGCCTCTTGGGGCTGGTTCCCTTGGCCCATATAGGCCAAGGCGCACCCCCTACAGCCCATGTGGCCCCCCGGGGCAGGTGGCCCCACCCGTTGGACCCCCGGGACCCTTCCGGTGGTCCCGGTACAATACCGGTGACCCCGAAACCTGTCCTGATGGCCGAAATAGCACTTCCTATATATAATTATTTACCTCCGGACCATTCCGAAACTCCTCGTGATGTCCGGGATCTCATCCGGGACTCCGAACAACTTTCGGGTTACCGCATACTAATATCTCTATAACCCTAGAGTCACCGAACCTTAAGTGTGTAGACCCTACGGGTTCGGGAGACATGCAGACATGACCGAGATGACTCTCCGGCCAATAACCAACAGCGGGATCTGGATACCCATGTTGGCTCCCACATGTTCCACGATGATCTCATCGGATGAACCACGATGTCAAGGACTTAATCAATCCCGTATACAATTCCCTTTGTCTATCAGTATTGTACTTGCCCGAGATTCGATCGTCGGTATCCCGATACCTTGTTCAATCTCGTTACCGGCAAGTCTCTTTTACTCGTTCCGTAACACATCATCCCATGATCAACTCCTTGATCATCATTGTGCACATTATGATGATGTCCTACCGAGTGGGCCCAGAGATACCTCTCCGCTTACACGGAGTGACAAATCCCAGTCTCGATTCGTGCCAACCCAACAGACACTTTCGGAGATACCTGTAGTGCACCTTTATAGTCACCCAGTTACGTTGTGACGTTTGGTACACCCAAAGCATTCCTACGGTATCCGGGAGTTGCACAATCTCATGGTCTAAGGAAATGATACTTGACATTAGAAAAGCTTTAGCATACGAACTACACGATCTTTGTGCTAGGCTTAGGATTGGGTCTTGTCCATCACATCATTCTCCTAATGATGTGATCCCGTTATCAACGACATCCAATGTCCATGGTCAGGAAACCGTAACCATCTATTGATCAACGAGCTAGTCAACTAGAGGCTTACTAGGGACATGGTGTTGTCTATGTATCCACACATGTATCTGAGTTTCCTATCAGTACAATTATAGCATGGATAATAAATGATTATCATGAACAAGGAAATATAATAATAACTAATTCATTATTGCCTCTAGGGCATATTTCCAACAGCAGCTAGGTCCACTATCGACATAGGCTGCTTACATGTATCCTTGAAATTACTGATAAACCGGGCTCGTAATTGGGCCCATGAACTGATAGAGTTGGCCGGTAAGCTTTTTAACCAAGTGCGGGCCGTTCCTTCAAGCATCATGGTGAAGTACTTCGCACATGCCGCACCATCCACATCAAGCATCTCCATGGCCATCTCATAGCTCTCCACCCACGTCTCTGGGGGTTGATCCGCCGTGTAATTTGGTACCTTGCGCGGGCCCTTGAAATACTTGGGCAGGCGCACATTGCGTAAAGCTGGGACAAGGCAAGGAACCCCCAAAGAACTAGAAGTAACACCGGGTTCGAGCGAGATAGTTGGACGAACCGGCGTAAGCTGCCGAGCCTGATACTGTGCGGCTAACTCGGCCTCCCTGCGAGCTCGGGCCCGGTCCACCACCTCCTGAGCGTTATCAGCACCACCCGCCGGATTGTTGCCGCGGGGTGCTCCACGTCGTTCATTGCTTGACACTGCCAGTTCATCCATACGCCTGCTATAGCTCCGGCTTGGGCGAGGGGTCGAGTGGATCCGGTCGCGGCTGTATGAGTATGCTTCCTGTTGGTCCAAAGCTGTCCTAAGAAGCTCCTTGACTCGTCGCGTCTCTATCGCCTGCGGTGAGTCGCCTTCAATTGGAATGGCCTCCAGTCGTGCAGCAGTGGCAACAAGATTTTCCATTGGGTTGGAGTAGTGACCCGGAGGTGTTGAGACAGCCTGAGGTATAACAGTGTTTTGACGAGGCGGATTCATCGGACGGGGCTGAACCGGCGCACCGGTCCCAGGAGCTTCCGCCCGGTTCCCCTCCAGCGGATTACTAGTTCCTGCTCCTAGGGTGTTGAAAAGGTCTCTGGCCTCGAAAACCGAAGGCAAACGGGATCAGTACTTCCTCCTCATGACTTCATGCGACGCGTTCTGGTCTAACATGAGCCTGTAGGCTTGTGCGTCTAAAGCGGTCCGCTCTATGGTCATCCTGGCATTCTCAGCTGCCAGGTCCGCCTTGGCCTGGGTGATCTGTTCCTTCACCTTTGCAATCTCCGCGTTGTGGACTTCCTGATCCGCCGGATTAGCTTCTGCCATAAGCGCAGCCAATGCATCAAATAGATCTGATAGAACTTGAGCCGGCGGGCGTGCAGAGCTTCCTGCCCCGGCAGCTGTCGCTGCTGCTGAACCGGAGGTTATTGGCGCGACGGTCGAAGAATGAAGCGCTGCTTGTGTGCCGGCCATGAATATTCCAACTCGGTTGGGTAGATCAGAGGGGTCCGGAATATTGTCGCCGTCGGAACAACCCCCAATCCGGCCATCTTGTAGCTTATACTAGTTCGGCCCCTTCGATGAAGGTAAAAGCCTACGTCTAGTTGTGATGGGATTGATGGGGTTTCGATGACTAGGGAGCAAACAAGCTTCGCCTACGTCTCGAGTTGTTGTCTGTTGTCCTTGAACCGCCGCCGGGTCGTCCCCTTATATACACGGGTGACGCCCGTCGGTTCACATAGTCCCAATACCGGCTCATAGATGTGTCCGGTTTGGTCTCTACTTATTCCTAACTTACAGTACAAGTTAAATACCAACGCCGGTTTACGGCTACAGGCCTTGAACCGACTATGGGCCTTGAGCCCTCATCTGCCTTCTTGGACTTTAACATACTTAACTACTGACGAAATTAACCCGGCCCAGATAGGCCGGTTTACGCCCAGTAGTGATATCCCCAACAGGAATCATAGAGATCTACTTGCTCGTTCACCTCAACATCTCAGATTCGGAATTACAAGAAAGGAGGAATTCAAGAGAGGGAAGAGAGTCGTTTGCCCCTTTCAGGCCTCTACAGTTCCATGATCGTTTGGCCGTGTACTGTGATGTTTGTTTTATATATAAAGCGGGGTGTGAGCCTGTTTCAAGCGTTCTACGGTTCCACAATCCACCCAATGCCCAAAAACACTCAACAGGGAGCTCTGTACATAGCAGGGACCAACTATACTCGCTTGCATGTAGGTCCCTCATTATGACGTGACCCATTCTTTCACGGCATACTTCTGTGACGACGCAAGGGGTCTATCTGACCTCTGGGGCTAGCAACTTGCCATACTTCTTCCATTTGGCTCTCGCCGTTCGAAGTACAGCACCCTTCCTCTTTCGTCCGGTTCAGCAATGTTGATGTTGTCTAGTCTTTTTCATCAGATTGGTCTTTTAATTGCATTGGCTAGAGCATACACTTCTACATGGTATCAGAGTTAAAAGATCTTGAGTTCAAGACCTGGCTCGCACAATTATATTGCAGCCACTTTCGATCCATGTTTAGGCCTGACGGAGCCACACGTGAGAAGAAGTGTTGACGTATAATGTGCTGCCTAGTCTCTTCCATCAGATCGATCTTTTGGTTGCATTAGATAAAGCATGCACTTCTACAAGTAACAACCACAACTTCGTCAGTTTTGTTAGGTTCAGTAGCAGCCACGCCTTCTTCAGTTTGGTCAGGTTCAGCGGCAGCCACGCCTTCTTCAGTTTCAACAGCTGATGCTGATGCACAAAGTCCCACCCTTGCTACAACTAAGCTCTTAATATACAGTTTTTCCTCTTGACCAGAGGATGATGGTGTAACACATCGGACTGACATTGCCAACCGACAACCGCTGCATGTACATGCCCGCCAAACACAACCTCATCGGCCACCGCTCGCCGGGAAAACTGAAATGGCAGAACCAGACCACGCGCCGACGCGCCCAAAACCATGCAACTCGGCGACCGCGAGGATTTCTTTCACGGCCGTCTTCTCTCCCTACGCATTCCCAAGTTTCTGCCATCGTTCCGGCGATGCATCCTACAAGTGGTACTTCGCCGTGGCAGGGCATGCATCATGTGCGGGCGGCGGGGCGGCCGGTCACGGCATCGTGCGAAGCCGTGCGAAGCCGTGGCGCGCGCGCGGTGGGCGTCGAACCGATGGCCCGGCGGGGTGTTGCTGTCGCTAGGAGGCGGCGTGCGCGCCGGCGTCGACCGCGGCGCGGCAGAACGGGCAGGAGTGCGAGGCGGCGGCGGCGCCCTCGAGCCAGGGCAGCGCGCAGCCCCAGTGGAAGCGGTGGCCGCACGGCAGGTGCGCCAGGACGTCGCCCGCGGCGAACTCCTCCAGGCACACCGCGCACTCCGCCTGCTCCGCGGCCTCCCACCGCAGCCGGCTCCACCTCATCAGCCGCCGCATCACGCCCTTCTTCGAGTACACCTCCCGCTGCACGCCCGTCGCCACCGCCGCCGACGAGCCCCCTCCGCCACCACCGCCGCCGCCGCTTCCGTTTGCTCTGCTCAGCTTTATGCTCCCCGTGCTGTGATGCCTGCGCAAGTGTTCCACCGATCAGTTGGGTAACCGATTAACTGAAATTTCTCTCCGCACATCGACTTGATTAACCACCTCTTGATGACGGTGTCGGGCCCGGTGCTCTTGCTCTTGAGCTTCTGGTCCAGCCGCTCCTTGGCCTCCCGGGCATTGCTGTCCAGCGCCCACCCGTCCATGGCGCCGCTCCTCTGCTGCGAATTCACACCAAAGACATCAACCAAACGTCCAAGCCAATCACTCCAATAAAAATCGTCCCGTGGCGGTGACAAGATTACCACGGACAATTCACGAGACTATCGATCGAGCTCGCCGCTTACGTACCTTATTGCCGGAATTTCCGGTGCCCACGGCGTGAGCGGCGCCGTGCCCGGCCGCGTAGAGGCAGAAGGAGAGCCGCCTGGTGCCCGCGGCCGCCTGGTCCGCCCCGGCGCCCCCGCCCTGCCACATCCGCCGCCGCCGCGCGCACTCCACCCCGGGCAACATCCCGGCCATGATGACCGAACGTTCGTAAGGACGCCGACGAGTGTGCACGTACGTGAGCCCGCTCCGAGCACGCGCGCGCGCACCTAACCGCGAGCACTGCTCATACGGGCGCAGGATATAGTCTTGGCGGCGCCGGCCATTTGAGGAAGCGGGGCAGGTGAGCGCGCCTCCATGGGCCTCTCCTCTCCTCCTCGTATGGTGCTCGATCGGCGCGGGGGACAGAGCGGTGGTGGTGTGTGGTGTGTGGTGGGGGTGGCTTTATTTGCAAGGCTCTCTCACCTCACCTTGCGCGCGCCTTTATAACCGTCGTGTCCGCGCGGCGCGCACCACAGTCCACAGCCAGCCTAATTAGTAGCGATGGATGGCGACGGGGATGGCCGGGATCGCATTATGGGATGCGGGCGGGGCGGGGCGAGGCGAATTATTGTGGGGGTCATGTCGGACCGCACGCCGCCCGCCCGGTCAATCCCGATCCGCACTGAGCCGTCCTCTCGTCTACCCTGGAGGTGCCAAAACTGTCGCTGGCACGCGCGATTCAGTCAGACACATGGAAAATCGGCCGGGTTGATCGATGGGGAGAACAGTGCTGAGATCGGAGCAACAGTGGCGCGGCCGGGCTACGGGCAGTACAATCATGGAGCGTTCCTTCCCATGCAAGCGAGAGTATGATCGGGCACGGGCAGGGAGTGAATGCGTCGGGGACAAGCTCCTCCACCCCTGTCGAGTGTCGAGTCCAACGAGAAGGACGAGGCCTCTTTCCGGGAAGCTTCCGGGCGGCAGCGGCGGGACACAGCGGCGTGCCGTGCCATCACGCACCATTACGACGCGCAAGCAGCGGCCTCGCTCTCATCAGCTGACCCACCACGCCTCGCCTTGTTGCCATCGCCGCTGCCCAAAGTCCGAAGAGAACCCGGCAGCGTTTTGCCTTCTACTTCTTCTCTTCCGCTGGCTTCCACAGACGTCCATCGACAT
Organism: Triticum aestivum; assembly: GCF_018294505.1. Taxonomy (NCBI): domain Eukaryota; kingdom Viridiplantae; phylum Streptophyta; class Magnoliopsida; order Poales; family Poaceae; genus Triticum; species Triticum aestivum. The sequence goes on from NC_057812.1 coordinate 99,907,231, forward strand.
GATCGTCGCGATCACGCCGTGCGGGTGCTGGACACGACACGGGGCCGATCGATCGGCCGGTTTCGCTGGCTCCGGCGTCGTCGAGCGCCGGGGATTTGGGTTGGAACTGAGCGGAGACGTCGTTTGGTGCATATGCATGCACGTGACAGGGATGAAGGAGGCCGCCGCTGGCAGGCTCTGAGCCTCGCGGCTCGCGTGCGGTGCGTGCTCCTGTCGCCACCTAGACAGTGATCGATCGTGATCTCTCCTTACACATGCATGCATATCCCCAGATGCTTGGTAGGACTGGTACTATCAGTGTATTAAACCTGAGGATGGTTTGAAAACCGCACCATACCTCAACTGAACCCACACGAAAATTTCTGTCAACCCAACCACAACTAAACCCGTTTAGAAAATTATCAACCCAACTAAAACCAAACCCACCCGATCTTTCCAGTTTCCACCAAACTGAACTAAACCGAGTGCCCATCTATGGGTTAAAACCATTTTCTAAAGTGGGTTGAAAACTGTTTGCTCTAATGGTTCAACACATCAGCTTGCAAGGTGCAGTAGCATCAGGAGGTTCAGCAAGATGGGCACCCGCAAGGTCCCGTTCGAATTCATACCTGACAAGCTGCCATAGAACCTCGTCACCGTGCCCGCCGTCTAGCCATCAATGGCGAGCCCACCTCCTCACCCACTGCAGAACATAGGAGCAGTAGAGGAGCAGAGTGATAGCACGGTGGCAAAAGCTATGACGGCAAAGCAGCAGCAAGTGGCGATGCCTCTAAATAAGAATCAGGCGGCTGCTGCCACGGACGGACAGAGCCCAGACGGCCGTCAGTACTCCATGCGCTCCGGTATGTGCCCACCGACACCTCCGGTAGCTCCGGTCTCGACGCACAGAACACATGAAGCAAACCAAGGAAATGAGCGAAGATGCAACGCGAGGGATGGCAGCGAGGGTGGGTGCGCGTGTACGACCGCGCGTCGCGCCGTGCACATCGTGGACAGCCCGGTGGTGGCCAACGGTGGGTTCATCCAGGCGCCGGGGAAACCGACCAACCAGTCCAAGTCTGGCGGCCTCCGTGACCTCTGCAGGGACGCCGTCGTTCAAGAGGAGGAGCCGTAACTCCATTCGCCGAGAGCGACGTAGAAGCCTCCCAGTGGCTCCGGCCCCGCGCCGAACCTGGCAGCCGACAGGTCCCAGAAGATGTCGACCTTGCCGACGTCGACGTCGATGCTCTTGGAGCCCTTCTTCTTGGAGAAGAGCCATGGCTTGATGTCCGCCTTGTAGAGGCTCTGACGCCGATGCTGAGGCCCTGCCTCATGAGACTCTTGCTCCAGGTGACCGAGATGACGCGGGGCCAGCCGACGAACTGCGTCCGGTAAAGGCAAGTGACCAGGTTCTGCGCAGCACCCTTGCCAGCACTGCTCGAGGATGACGCCCTGTCCGCGATCTGGATGTGAAGTCCCTCATGGCTCGCTCGTGCTTTGCTTTTCAGCAAACACCTTGCGCGCAACCCGGCACCAACCATATCCGCTGTTACGGGCAGCTGTGGAGCAAACAGGCCTAAACAGTTCTCACAACCTGGGTATGACCCACGGGTTAAACTGTTTGGAATCGGAACTGTTTGAACCCATACCTGATTATATTCAACTATTTGATACACAAAACCGAATTAAACTGAACCAATGTCAGAGTCAGCCCGCTAACACCCAAACTACACATACCCACATAGAGAAACCGACCCAACAAACCCGGTTATAGCAAAACCATTCTCAGATTTAAGTGTATCGTGTTTTAATACTCTATCGAAGCGGATTACGGAATCGTAATCCTATTGTTTAGGGCACACGCACGGCATCTCTGATACGCTACGCTACTTGCGTTCCAGCTTTCTCAACGAAAAAGATGTTGTGTTCCCGTCCCAGAAACAGAATCAAAGTAGCACGGCGAGCTCGGTGGCAGATCTTCAAGACCGGGACTTCTTTTGAGACGCTCCCATAATCGCTCAATCAATTACTGGTGCTGATGCAGGGAGGATGGTACACAAGATATTATTATTATTTTTGCCGGGAAAAAGAATATTATCGTCAGTGGTGTCCCAAACAACAGGAGCTCACACGCAAAGCTCGTTGCGTTGAGGTGTCCGGTTTTTCTAGCGGGATTGCTAAATCTCATTCAATTGAGGTTTAGCGAAGTCTCCCTTGTGAGATCTTACATGGGGATGCATGTAAAAAAATATTTTTTTCTTTTTAAATAGATGATTTGCAATACGATAATTGATTGCGGTGCTGGTGCACGCATATATAATACAAGGGAAGGCATCTACCTCAACTATACAAGACTAGGAGGTGAGCCATAGCTTCACTATACATGCAGTACAAAATACATATTCAACACCCTCGCAATCGAAGCGTCGCCGGAGACACAGAGACTGGACCGAAACTCCTCGGAGACGGGAGTAGGCAATCCCTTAGTCATCACATCAGCAAACTGTTGTGACGTCGGCACGTGGAGAACCCAAACACGGCCAAGGGCAACCTGCTCGCGCACGAAGTGAATATCGAGCTCAATATGCTTCGTCCGTCGATGGTGCACCGGGTTGGCGGAGAGGTAGACCGCGCTGACGTTATCGCAGTAGACAAGAGTGTCCTTGTGAACATCACAAAGCAACTCCTGGAGCAGCTGACGTATCCAAGAGCACTCGGCCACAACATTAGCCACGACGCGATACTCTGCCTCGGCACTGGAGCGGGAGACCGTGGGCTGCCGCTTTGAAGACCAAGAGATCGACGAGGGCCCAAGGTAGACGCAGTAGCCTGACGTAGAGTGTCGCGTGTCGGGGCAGCCAGCCCAATCGACATCCAAGTAGGCCACGAGGTCGGTGGAGGCGGAGGCCGTCAGGGTGAGTCCCAAAGACATGGTGCCGCGTATGTAACGGAGAATACGCTTCACCAGAGTCCTGTGAGAGTCACGTGGGGCGTGCATATGGAGGCACACCTGCTGGACAGTGTAATGCAGGTCGGGGCGAGTCAACGTCAAGTACTGTAAAGCACCGACAATAGAGCGATAAAATGCTCCATCGGATGCAAGAGACCCTTCAAGAGCAGAGACCTTCGTCTTCTTGTCGACGGGGATGGGCGCCGGCTTGCAGTTAAGCATACCGGTACGCTCCAGGAGCTCGTGGGCGTACTTCTGCTGATGCAGAAAGAAGCCGTCAGTCCGTCGGACCACCTTGATACCGAAGAAGTAGTGCAGGGGCCCCAAATCCTTGAGGACGAACTCATCACGAAGTCGAGCAGTCAGTCGCTGAAGGAGGTCGGGGGCGGACGTCGTGAGGATGATGTCGTCGACGTAGAGAAGCATATATACAGTGTCAACTCCCCGATGATACACGAAGTGTGAAGCATCAGAGCGAGTGGATCAAAATCCGAAAGACCACAGGAAGACTGCGATACGCTGGTGCCCAGCATGGTGGCACACCTCTTGCATCGTCGTCATTCAAGTCTCAAGTCATAAGTCACATGCGCACCCCGCGCGCGGATAAATCACTACCTCTAGTATATATATAGATGGCTTGGTCATGGAAGAAGGCATTATGTAGAGAACGAGGAGGCGGTGGTGCCACATATCAAGGAGGCAGTGGTGCCATGGATCAATGAGATGACACAATCCAGACCCTTGCTGACCGGTGAGTATCCCTAGGCATTGAATGACATAATGGTCATGATTCTTAAAAACTGTATTGGCTAGAATCAGAAAAATAATGACAAGTTAAAAAAACTTGTCAACTTTTGTCAAACAAACAAACTATAAAAAGCTTTATTACTTCCATCATGCACCAGAAAATGGGCACAAATAAGAGACTTTTCACTCTTCACAAAGCCAGAACCAGTCCAAGCCCCTTCCTCTATGCCTCCATGATCTCTGTCTACGTATGTTCCTTCCATCATGTGGTTTTTAATCTACATATTTTGTACATGTCAAAAACATTTTTCAAATAAAATTTAATTATTTTCTAATACACTAGAAGAATGCCCGTGCGTTGCAACGGGATATAATAAATCTTCTAATACGTTGGCTTGTGATTTACCTGTATATAATAATGTGATTGTGTAAATAAATGATCATCCCATAAATTACCTTATATTTTGATCCGATGTTTGGCAAATAATTAAAGTGGAACTGGTTCAGAAGGTTTATACTGTTAAAATGTTTGTGACATTTGTACAAAATGTTTATACCGTTAAAATGTTTTCCTCGTGACATTTTTCATGTTCTACTTGGTTGAAGGAATGGAAAACGAAGCGTCCACCTAAGGCCGAATGGATAAAACATTGTTTACATTTCATGAAATGGCGTGAGGGGCTCAACGATAATGTATATTTTATTTTTTATTTTTTGGAAAAAAATCTAGGAAAAATTCAAAGAAAATTCAAAAATGGTAGATAGTTTAAAATTTTGTTAGTATTTTTCGAAAATGATATCAATTTCTAAAAACCAATTTTTTCAAAGAAAATACTCCCTCCATCCCGAAAAACATGTCGCGGCGGCATTTTTGCAAAAAAAAAAACCTCTCGTTTTTCCCGACCAAACCCGCGCTCCTCGTCCTCCTCCTCCGACAGAAGCAGCAGCTGCGCTAGTCTCCGTCGCCACTGCTTCGCTGCTCTCGCCGCCGCAGCTCCCCTTCTCCCCCGCTCTCCCGCCGCCGCTGCTCCCCTGCTCCCCCGCTCTCCCGCCACAGCTGCCTCCTGCTCCGCCGCTGCAGCTACCGCTCGCCTGCCTCCCCAAGCTCCCCCTTTCTCAAAAAAATCCTTGATTTGGATCCCATGTTAGTCCAACCCACAGCTACCGCCGCGCTCTGCTTCAGCTGCGTTGGAACTGCCGTCGGAGAGCCCGCGGGCGCCGGATACGGGCCACCAACAACAACCTAAAGGCCGACGAGCAGCCGGGTGTCGTCCTCGCCGTCGACGACGACGGTGCCGCCGACGTCGCGAAGCGAGGGCGAGATCCTCTAGTCGGCCAACATCAAGAGCTTGCGGGCCTCCTCGCCGCCCCTGCCTCGTCGCGGGCTCGGCACACCGCAGCTCTTCTTGGCCATTTCTCCCTGGCTTGACTGGTTGCGGCGCGGGAGAAGGCCGAGGCCGCGCTCGCCGAGGGGGACGCCGTGCGGGCGGAGGCCCTCTTCACCGAGGTCCGTGCGTGCTTGCTCTGGTTCCTCTCTCCCCAAAACGCCATGGACAAAACTGCAGCTCTCTGCTTGCTATTCTGATTTAAAAATGACTATGACTTGTTTGTGCTGCAGAGCATCGCCATGGACTGAATCATTCTTTTCAGCCGGCGGCCAATCTTTACATCTTGTACTGACAGAGAATGTGTTGTAAAGGTGGGCTGCATCTGGCCTACGGAGGCAGGTCTGCTCCCCCTTGCTGAATTTGCCTGGAGAACTATCTAGCCTCTCAGTTCTGACAGTGTATGAGTGATGGTTTGGTCGCAATTGTGCAGGTGTAAGGCGAGAATAGCGATTGGGGGTACTACTGGCGCCCTCGCAGATGCCGAGGAAGCGATAAGGATAGCTCCCAAATTTCCTCAGGTAAATGAACTCCATGTCTTGTTCATAATATTAAATCCTTAGCTAGCTGTGGCGTATTGTTGCGAATTGGATAGTTTAGTGTGGCCAATTTCTGTCACAAACCTGTGCAAATAAGCTTTGCGTTAACTGAAGAAAGCCAGGATGGGTACCTAGTGCAGTGAAGTGAACTGAAAAAAACCATTCAGTATGCTTGATCATGAGTGATGAGTCCATGACTGGTTAGGGGTTCAAGGTTGCAGCTCGTTGTAGAGACAGACATAAACTGATCTCTGTAGAGACAGACACCAGTTGTTGTTAGATTTTCAAGATGGATTGCATCATCAGTTGTAGAGACAAACATCAACTTCTAGACCTGTAGAGACAGACATTACAGCTCGTATATGCCACACTAAACTTCTAGATATATGCTTGACCAAAAGGACTCACCAGTATATGCCACACTAAACTCCAACAGTATACTCCATGTGTACAGTGTACTACAGGTTTAGCATACAAAAACAAAACTGCATTCCAACAGACTTCAGTGGGTTTCTTTCTACCTAGCTTAATTAACCTTTCAGTTACTCCTCTTCACTATACCCACCAGGTAATTAATCAGTAGACTACAGTTGCTGAGAAATTAAACTACCCAAGGCTGTATATGTTTAGATCATGAAGGAGAGATGTATAAGGCTGTACTTATATACTGATAGCTAATTAAGAAGCTGGGAAATATATATTGATAGCTAATTAGCCAGGACCTTGAGATGGATTAATCCAGTGCTACTCTTCTCATTATCTAATCTATCCATGCTATGGCTGCATATTTATTTACTATACCAAAGATGGTTTTTCTTATTTTAGCTGATCCATCCCATGTGATATGCTAGATTTTAGCATCTGTATTGATGAACCTTTGATGAAACTAAAGAAAAACTGGAAGTGTCCTTGATAGCATGAAATGGACCTCTTAACTAAATAGAAGCGATTTCTTGTCATCCACTATCCTTTCATTTGTTCCATGTTGATAGCTTTGCTGATTTAACATTAATTAACAAAACCAAATTCAGTACTGCTCCAGCTTACTCAAAACTTTAGAACATGTTCAGTCTTCAGTTAACTCCATACAACGGACTCTTGCTTTTTTACTAAAGCTAGTTTGCAATTGCAGTAGAAGATAATCTCATACTAGCAAAGGCCTTGCTTGCCTCATTAGTTGCTGTAGTTGTCAAGCAAAAATTTCAGTCCACTAACCCAAATTAATTCAAATAACTAAAATTAACCCAAATCAATTCAAATAATTCAAATAAATCCAAATAACCCAAATTAATTCAAATAACCCAGATAATTCAATTAATCCAAATAACCCAAATAATTCCAATAAATTCCAACAAGGAGTTGATATACAAGGATTAGACAAGGCATACACAAGGACATGACATAAGGGCCTCTTTGTCCCCTCTTGACACAAGATTACACAAGACATACACAAGGAGCACCTGACTACATGACATAAGGGTCTCTTTGTCCCCTCTTGACTATATTCTTTTCCTTTCTCTAGCCACTTCTTCCCTTCCCTTCCCTTTATTTTTCTTTCTTTTCCCTTCTCTAGCTAATTCTTTCCTTTCATTTTCTTTTCCTATTGCAATTTCCATTTCTTCCATAATGGCCCTAGTATCAACAACTACCCGACTGTCGCAATATACACCGGTTATTTCCATTCCAGCATTCTGAACGCGATCCTTGTGCAAGTGGGGCAACTTATATTGATTTCCTCCTTTGCCTTTCATAACTTCAAACATAACTGCTTCTAATGTGGTAAAGCTTCTGTGCAACTTGTCGGGATCGTAGTTCTCGAATTCCTCTTCCACACCCTGTACCAGTTCTTGGATGTTTGTAGGTGACCTGCAGTCGGTTAGAGACTGGAGAGAGTTATGGAAGCAGAGGTCCAAACAATTTAACTCAGGGCTATTTGGGGGCTGTTGTAGCAACCGGATGTCAAGATCAGTTTGTTCCATAGCTTCTCGAAAAGCTACATCATTGGGAAGGACATGAGGCTTTGCGTTATCCTGTTGGATGAATATTGTTGCTCCCTCATCATCGTCGGGCCACTTATCCTGAATTGCTGGGATAACCTTATTGATTAGATAATCTCTGCACACAGGCCTGGTTACTTTCACTGATGTCAACACTTTTGTTCCCTTTGTTCTGTTCTGACTTGTCCGCTTCGCCTCAGTCTCTTCGACAAATGCCCAAATGCCGATCTTCCCATTGAATTTTAGCTCCCCCTCATTGTTATATCGAGGCTTGGCAACAGCTGTTAGGAACATCACCTTCCCAATGCTGTGAGTGTTTGACACGGTGCGCTTCGGTTCAGGTTCTCCTGGAAGTACATAGTAACTATTCTTCACTCTCGTCATGTCAAACCACTTCTCATTGATGTGAACCATATTCGTCATTGGTTTTAACATAGCCCGAGAAGTTGAGATTGAATTGTCATGGACCATGGACATACAAAATTTCAAGCTCGCAAGCTTGTTCTCTAGCTTGAGGTGGGGCTTCACGGTGCTTGTGATGCGGTTGAGCTCATTCAACTGGAACCTATTATGCAGGGTCGATCGGGCCACACCTAGAGACCGTGCCAGAGATCGAATTGTTCTTCTTTTATTCAGTGGGATTGTTGAGGTCCTCTCTAGATCTAGCTCCTTTCTCTTTAGGCCGGATCTTCCTGGCTTCTTGCTTGAGACATCTACTTCTTTGCCATCGGCAATTTTCTTTTTAGCATCTTCCCAGATTCTTTCAACAGATCGTACACTTATGTCCAACAGGTTTGAGACTAGCAGCTTGTCGTCTGGTTGAACAGACCCATCTCTGAGCTCAATTACCAGCAAGGCAAAGTAAACACCATGCCTCTCCTTATCTGACAATTCTCTTTTCTTGAAGTATCCAATTCATAACTTCATCCTCTTTCTCTTGAGCTTCATCCTCTTTCGCTTCATCTTCTTGAGGCATCCAATTTATATCTTCATCGTCTTCCTCTTGATGCATCAAGTTCAAATCCATAACTACATTCTCTGCCACTTGAGGTTCCTCCTCTTGAGGCATCAAATTCAAATTAATACCTTCATCGTCTTCCTCTTGAGGCATCATGTTCAAATCCATACTTCTGCTAGCAATGACAAAAGATGAGTACATCATGGTACCATAACAAGGATATACACACAAAAATGAGTAGAATGACAGGAGCCTTGCAACCATTACAAAAAAGGCTTCACATTCTCTGAACTGTGATGTGCTCTGCTAAAGTGCTAATGCCACTAAATCATCTTGTTTTGCCTGGCTTAACAAGATCCACATTCTCATTTAAAAAAGAAAGGCTTCACAATTTCACAGCTACTCCTAATACATTCTTCTGATGCCAATCAATGCACAATGCACAGAAAAATCCTCATGATATTCCTCCCACAAGGTAGAGTGGGAAGGGAATAATAACTAGAGAGTGATAGCAGCCAGTCTTTTGTGACTGGAATATATTCATAACAGAATAAATTCAAGTGGCCCATGTTTTTTCCCTTCATTCACCACCAATTTTACTCTACTTACAGTAGTTCCTCTAATAACAATTCTAGAGACAGTGTTTGTTCAGATCATAATTGCTCTGCATCTACTGATCTTTTCTGTGCCATGTCAAGCATAGATAGGTTCAATTAATTTGCTTGGATTATCAAAATTACTGTCAGTACTACTGTATGCTTTGACACTGTCGAAACGGATTTAGTGTGAATATGTGTCTAATGTAATGATTTTCTCCCAACAAGCTTCAAACCACGTTTTGTACACACCTACTGTTAACTGTTTTATTCAGTGTATCTCTGAAGAAATCTGAACATTATTTTCATTTAACTTGTACTTGCAGCACAAGCATGGCCATCCACCAACATGCAAAACAAGTTCAAGACCAAAAATATGTGTTTCTTGCTGTTTACTCAACTGAACCAGATTGGGTTTCAAGTTCCAAGGTTTCTGCTAACCACATGTTCTCGTTTAGATTCGTAATCAAAATGGGATATGTTGTCGTTGGTTGCCATGTACTCTGTGCAGCAATCAGCATGTGTTTTGTTGGAGTTTGTAAGAGGGAAAGACAAATACATTTAGACTGATTGACTTCTTGATGCCTGCAGTTTGTGACATACTTCTGCTGTTGATTGACTGCTCTGAAGTCTGAACTTCATGGAGACCGTTTCGACAAATGAGGACACCGGCAAGGGGGCGATGCGGGAGCTGGAAAAGAGCCTTGATCAGCCGATGGACACAGAGGCCGGGAGACTGAGGAATATGTACAGAGAAAAGGTGATTTCTATCATCATCCAAGTATTTGTCAGTTTCTGTATCTGAATCTTAGCTAATAGGATACAGAATTAATGTCCTGTGTTAAGAACATGGCTTTAGCATTGATTATCACAATTTTGTGTTTCGTAGCACATTCTTTTCAGCAGTACATTATCCCTGGTAGTTGTCTTTATGCAAGGATTTTGAGATGTTGCCTAAGATGCAGAGTCATTTGGTGTCTTTACTTTGAACTTCTGAAGAAAAATGAACAACCACAGTATGATAAGTAATTTTGCTTTTGCCCTGTTTTCTCCTCTTGTATGTGCAGACCTACCCAACAGTTTTGATGCTACAACTAGCTTTCCAATGCCTTGGTGTGGTGTTTGGAGATTTAGGCACATCACCTCTTTATGTTTTCTACAACATCTTTCCTGAGAAGATAGAAGACACAGAGCAAATTATTTCTAGCTTGCTCCCTCCACCCCCCTGATATCTACTGATTTTTATTCAATTAACACTAATCATATTCAGTTAACAGGAGCAGAGCAGTTCTTCCTGACGAACAGGAGCAGAGCAGCAACTCCCGTACACTGATCATATTCAGCACAGGGAGCAGAGGAGCAACTCCTTACGGTACATTCTTCCTCTTGACGAGAAGGAGCTCTGGCGGAAGCATGGGCAGACGAGCAGCAGCAGCACCGGCGGTAGGGGAGAAGCAGCCGCACGGGCGCGCGGGCAGGGGAGAAGCAGCCGCACGGTCACGCGGGCAGGGGAGAAGCAGCCGCACGGGCTCGCGCGAAAGATTGAGGAGGGCGCACGGGCAGGGGAGAACGAGGACGCGCGCGAGCTCCTGGTCCACCGGATCGTGGAGGCAATTTCCGGCGAAGCCCGTAGGGGATTGCGGCCAGGATGAATTGCGGCGGCGCACGCACGGGAGCTCGAGGAGGATACACTGGAGCTTGAGGAGGATGCGCTGGAGCTTGAGGAGGATGCGCGGGAGCTCGAGGTGGACGCCCGCGAGCTCGAGGAGGACGTGGCCAGAGGTCCCGACGATGCCCGCATGTAATCGAGGCGGGAGGGGATCGCGGCGACGCAGGTCTGAGCGGGGGAGGCGGCAGAGCAGGTACTTGGCGACGGCGGCGACGGAGCAGGTAGGTGGCGACGGCGGTGGAGCACTTCCTGATAGGCGGCGAGTCGCGCAGCTGGGCGGCGCCGGCCCCTATCGACGGCGGAGGAAGAATACAGGAGGCGGAGGACGATTTTAAAACTACAAGGGCCTTTTTGCAAAATCAACAATGAACTGCGCCCCCGACATGTTTTTTGGGACGGAGGGAGTACACAATTTCCAAATAATGTTCTCTTTTCAGAATTTCCAAAAAGATTTGCAAAACCCCATTTACCAAAAAAAACTCACACTTCTGAATGTCATTTGTGTTATGCAAAAATGTTTGGATTTCAAAATTATTCATAATTTCCAAATGTTCTTAGTTTAAACAATTTTCGTGTTCTCACAAAAAACTGTCATGTTTTTTATATTAAAATCGACTGGAAAAAAGAAAGAAATGCTATGGCGTGAACAACACTACTCGCAATAGTAGAGCGGTTTGCTGTAGTTGCTCGCTGGTGCCTTGTGCAAAACTCCAGTGTTTTGATGTAGCAAGCCACTTGTAAGCGCCCCCGAAACATCGGCAATTAAATTTAATTTACATTGAACGGGAATTAGCACAAACAATTAGGCAGGTCCAGGATCTCAAACGGGGGCCTGCATCCTGAACATGGCCGACAGGACGCGTCCATGGCCAGCTGCCTAGTCAGCGAGGGCAGGCGTCCCCTAGACTCTATACGCGTGCTATTCGGCGGTCTGTTAGTTTAAAATGTCGGCACCAATCAGAAACATTTATGGCCTATAAAAAATATTCATGTGTTTCATAAAAAATCTTAGATATTTTCAAAAAAAGTATTTATACAATGTAAAAATATATTTGTATAATACTTCAAAAATATTTCGTACCCTTCAAAAAAAATTCATGCATTTAAAAAAATGTTCTTCACATTTTTGAGGAAAAACTTTAACACATATTTGAAAATCTATCACATTCCAAAAGTTGTACATGATATAAGGAAAATATTTGTGACATTCAACAAAAGCATGCATTTAAACTTGGAACGGCCGGCGTCCAGCATTGTCGCACGATGAATGGCCATCGGTTGCTACAATGCAACACCGCTGCGGCCATAGCATCACTGCCTGCTACCGCTAAAATGTCGTTCGCCGTCACAACATCGCCGAAGCAGCCAAGCTGTGTCATTACATGCCTTACCACATCACCGCGACCAGCAAAGCATGCCATCGCAGCATCGCACGCTACCGTCAAAGCACCCCATCACAAGACAAGTTGAAGTTGAAAGACTGACAAGGAAATGAAATTTGAAAGGTACAACAAAAAATTCAAAATCCTTTGAAACTTTACCATATAGAGATATCATGAGACATCTCGCATGCATGTGTAAAAAAAAGATTTGTAACCACGCGAGCGCATGCGCTATTTGGGACCTATCTATGTGTGGTACTAATATTCTAAAGAAAAACAGGGAGGGCACCTATATGTTGGTGCTGAAGCTCTCCCCTCCCCGAGGTGGTACTAAACAAGTGTGGCGGCTTGCTTCTACTTAGGAACACGATGTGCATGGGCCTTGTGCATGGCCATGGGCCTTCTGATAAAGTTAGCTTGTATTCCCTTCGGTTCTTTTTAGTTCGCATATAAGATTTGATTGAAGTCAAGCCTCGTAAAGTTTGACCATCTTTATAGAAAAAGGTATCAACATTCACAATCTGAAATCAATATTAATAGATGTGCCATGACTTAAAATTTCATATTGTATAACTTTAGCATGGCAGATGTTGATATTTTTTCATATAGATATGGTCAAACTTTGTGAAGTTTGACTTCAGAGAATTCTAATATGGAAAGTAAAAAAGACCGGAGCGAGTAGAAAGATATGGGGCCAAAAGCACAACTAGGAACTAGTAAGATTGCCATGCAACGGAAGCTTTGTCCTTTGCTAGCTAGCGTGCGTCGATGAGTGGCAGTTAGCCAATCCATGTAGGATTCATAAAATGAAGTCGTTTGCCATTTGTTGCTTTTGCTTTCTTTTTTGCTATGACTATATTTTTAAAAAGGTGCTCCTATTCTTTTTTTCCTTACTTTCTTTTTTTGCCAAGACTTTTTTTTTTGCTAAGACTGATTTTTGGAGAAGGTGCTAATTATTTTTCGGGGGCAAGGGGGTAAGGGCAACTATGACTAAACTCTCCAACACTTTGAGGCCAGCCTGCAACATCAGGCATGCCCACCGCAGCATCCTATATCGACAACGTCGTCAACGCCAGAAGAATTGGGTTTCCATCACTTCGCTTATGATGGATAAAAAAGCTCAAAAGGTGTAGCATCCGGATTTTTTTTTGTTTTAACAATATCTGGCAATCACCAAATAAAATGAGACCTCTCCAACAAGGATGCCACAAACTCTATATCCATGAAAAGTACAGGCAAACACTACCACGCTGGTGGAATAGAATGGGCCTCAATTTTAATCAAGAAAACTTAGATTTATTTCACGTATTATCCAGGAAATTTTACAAGCATGATACACAAGAACGTAAATAAATCACAATAAATCCAATCTCCACTGCCACAACAAGAAAAGCGTCTTTAGCATGTAAACTTCACATTTGGGTCAACACAAAACAAGCAGTAATGGAAATCACTTTGAATAATTCCTCCAACAGTCTGGCAAACAAGCAACCATGCAACAGCCAAGCCTAGCAATTCAGCAACTGGCACAATAAGTCCCAAATTAGGGATGATCCATAACTACACTGTATAAATTATCCGACCATATAATGATTATCAACTGAAGATACATGTTCCACAACAAAAAATAATGATGGCCTCAGACTTCACCACGCCCGGGATGTCCTCTGGAAGATATCAACTGAAGATATACATGCATGCACCCCACAACCCGTGAGGATTGCACTACCCTAGTTCCGATACACTCTAGGGTCTCATTTTCTCATCTGTACAAAAAGGAGAGCTCTGCAAAACTACCAAAAGACAAGGGTATATATATCTTGGTAGATGCTTTGTGAAAGCCGCGACCAACGATTCACGTCGCACATGAGGCCTCATAGATGGTTGCTCCTTACTCGGCATGGCCATCTCCTTCCTAGCATTCTCAGCTTTCACGGATGATGCATTCCTGGATGATGCAAAAAAAAAAGTTTCAAAATGCCTCCAGATAGCAAAATAACATAAGCAGCTTCCTTCTGCATGCACTGAGTGAACTATCAACTGACATAAATGGATACCTCGTTCTGGTAAACATGGCCTAGCACATTGTAATATTTTTGAAATTGTTAAAAAAGAAGATTAACCTGGGGAAGTCAACATGGCTCAGACATCCAGGAGCATTAGCTCTCAAGTCTAGCAGGGCAAAAGCTTTTAGGCGGCAACTACAAATGTTTTCACCGTTGAGTTCCCCAATTTCAAACCAAGTTCCCCAATTTCAAATCAAGTTCCGTTTAACAGCTAGGCTACAGCAGAGGAGTGATAACTTGAAAAAAAACCCTCACCATCGAGAGGGATAGACCTTCTGTGGGGAGTTCTGGTGGACGACCTGATAGTAGAGGTTGAGGTCTGTTAGTTCCTAGGAACGTTAGTCTGTTCGTTCATTTAGTTTCTTTCAGTTTATTCTTTTCTTCATTTTTTTCTGTATTTTGACAAAAATATAGATATTATAATTATAGTTTTTAAAAGCGATCATCTAACATTTTAAAAATGTTCATGTAGTGTAGAAATAATGTTCCATAACTATTCAAAAATGTTGGCACCAATCAAAAACGTTTATGGCCTATAAAAATATTCATGTGTTTCATAAAAAATCTTAGATATTTTCAAAAAAGTTATTTATACAATGTAAAAATATATTTTCATAATACTTCAATAATATTTCTTACCCTTCAAAAAATTGTTCGTGCATTTCAAAAAAGGTTCTTCACATTTTTGAGGAAAAACTATTCAAGGTGATAAATGTTTGTAGAAGTTTGAAAATCTATCACATTCTAAAACATGTACATAACATTTACAAAATGTTCACACGTTATAAGAAAAATGTTTGTGACATTTAACAAAATCATGCATTTCAAAAAACTAGTTAATCTCATTTTTAAAAAAATTAACACATAATAAAAACATATCTAATATTGCAAACAATATGTACCATGCAAAATAAATGTTAAACATGTATTTAAAAATGTGACATTTATTCAAAGTAAATGTATGAAACATGTATTTGAAAAATTGCAATCTTGTTTTTGAAAAATGGTCAATGTGTATAAAAAAGGTTTTGCGTGTAGATGGAAAATGTGCAACATATATTAGTAAAGTTGACTTGTATTCGGAAAAGGGAAAAAGTTGTAAATTTAAAAATCGAAGGAGACCGTTAAAGATACATAGAAAAAAAATGAAAACCAAAGAAAAATAGAAACACAACATGAAAGGGAAAACAAAAAAGGATAAACAAACATAGAAAACTGAAAATTACAAGACAATGAAAACAACCGTAGAAAACACAACAAAACACCACACCAATTATTTTTTGATGAACACTAAAATAGGTCATAGAAGCTTCCCGTGAAACGACTCCCACAATAACCATATTGGGCTGGCCCATCTGGCTCTCGCTTTATTATATAGCTCCAGTGTGGCCGAACGCAAAATCACTAATTAAGGAGTACTCGTTGCAAAGAACACTTTACTTTCCCAGATCGCGACAAGTGGCGCACATGCAGCGGGCCACTTGTCGCAACCTGGGAGTTTTCTCTTTTTCCGTAGATCCGTTTATTCAAAACGTTTTATCTCTTAAACCGTGCATCCAAATCTCGAACCGTTTTCATCATTGGATTCCTCGCGTCGAGATTTTCAAAACTAGATCCCATGTTGATAGGTTTTGACGAACTTTTTTCACGAAAAAAACCGGATGAAAAAAACCAGGCGAAAAAACTGAACCGGGAGCACGGTTTTTTTCCCTTTCCGAAAGAGGCACGCCCGTGCCTCTCGCGAAATCACAACCGTGCCTCTCGTGGAAGCAAAACTGTGACTCTCATGGAAGGAAAAAAAAATAGAAAACGCATTTTTTTTCCGTTTTCGAGAGGCACGGCCGTGACTCTCCTGAAAGCACAACCGTGCCTCTCGCGGAAGCAAAACCATGACTCTCGTGAAAGAAAAAAAAACAGAAAACGCGTATTTTTTTCCTTTTCCGAGAGGCACGGCCGTGACTTTCGCGTAAACACAACCATGCCTCTCGCGGAAGCAAAACCGTGACTCTCACGAAAAAAAAATAGAAAACACGTTTTGTTTTTCCCTTTCCGAGAGGCACGACCGTGACTCTCGCAAAAGCACAACCGTGCCTCTCGCGGAAGAAAAACCGTGACTCTCGCAAAAGAAAAAAAAAGAAAAAACGCGTTTTTTTTTGTTTCCGAAAGGCACGGCCATGACTCTCGATAAAGCACAACCGTGCCTCTCGCGGAAGAAAAACCGTGACTTTTGCGAAAGGGGAAAAAAAGAAAACGCATTTTTTCGCACAAAAAAAATTCGAAATTTTTTTTGATCGAAAAGCTAAGAAAGACCAGGGAAAAACCAAAATGTCAAAAATAACTAGGAAAAAAACTGTTTAAAAAGCCGAAAACGCGTGTGGAAAAATAAAAAAATAAAATCTGAATGAAGCGTCCAGAGCGCGACACGTGACGAATGGCTGAGAGCGCGCTAAGTGACGCTGATCGTTGCGAGGCTCCCGAAGGAGCGCTCGTTAACTAGTTGCTCTCGGCCGAACGTGTGGAAAAATGAAGTGTAACCTTAAGGTCCAAGTAAATACCGGATAAATCACTGTGAACAACTCACGAGATGGCACGAGCGGCTCAAGGATAATGTGTCTTGTAGTCAGTCTTTTATTCTATTTTATTTTCGGGGAAGGATTGAATGCATTGATTCTTGAACGTAGAAGGTTGCTGGCGCTACCCCTAGACATTTGGTTTGTACACACACTTTGGAATATGCTCCACTGATTCGTTCTGAATTCAAGCGAGTGACATCCAAAGTTGTAGTTGTGCGAGGTAATCCAACAAGCTACAACGGTTGTTCTATCAGAAAAAAACACACATAGTTGACTTTTTTTTTGAATAAAATGTACATCGCCAATTTAGATACTAGGAAGCCGAACACTACGAGAAAACATCGTTAAAAGAACCTCTGACAGAAAGCTCTGGGTTGCCATTGACAAGGTAACCTTGCGAATGATCCGACGAAATCCCAAATTTACTTTTTGTTTGTTTCGCGCGAGGGATAGATCCTGGGATCTCCTGGTTACTTTGCAACTCTATTAGCCACTCTGCCAACATCGAGTTCGTGTACAATATGTAGGGCGCAACCTACTAGAAGGAAAAGAGCTGTTTTTTTTCCACATTTTCATTCCTTCTTTTCATTGTTTTTATGTTCTTTCTTGATTTTCAATGCTTTTTTTTCGTTTTCGTTTCCGTTTCCGTTTTCTTTTTTCTTTTTCCTTCTCTTTTTTTCCCATTCTTTTTTTGCATTTGTTTCTTTGGTTTTATTTTCATTTCTATTTTTTGGGTTTATTTTGTTCCCTTTTTGTTTTCTCTGTTTATTTTGGTTTTTAATCTACATAATTTGTATACGTCAAAAACATTTTTCTTATACACATTTAACATTTCTCGAATGAAAATTTATTTATTTTTAATACATAGTCAACATTTTTTGCACACATTTTCAAATTCTTGATTAACATTTCTCAAATACAATTTTAACATTGTTTGAATACATGGTCAATATATTTCCTATACACACTTCTTTCTTTTCATTGGTTTTCTGTTCTTTCTTGGTTTTCAATGCTTTTTTCGTTTTCGTTTTTATTTTTCCTTCTCTGTTTTTTTTCATTCTTTTATTGCATTTGTTTCTTTGGTTTTATTTTCATTTATAATTTTTTGGTTTATTTTGTTCCTTTTTTTTTGTTTTCTCTCTTTATTTTGGTTTTTAATCTACATATTTTGTATATGTCAAAAACATTTTTATTATACATATTTAACATTTTTTGAATACAAATTTAATTATTTTTTAATACATAGTCAACATTTTTCAAATGCTTGATTAACATTTTTCAAATATAAGTTTAATATTGTTTGAATAGATGGTCAATATTTTTCCTATACACACTTAAAAAAATTAAATGCTTGATTAATATTTTCTAAAGACAAGATAAAAAATATTAATACATGGTCAACATTTTTCTATGAACATTTAACATTTTTAAAATGCTTGATTTGCATTTTCTAAATGCAATATTAACATTTTTCAAACAAATGGTCAACATTTTTTAAACATATTTAACATTTTTCAAATGCCTGATAAAGATTTTTCACATACTTGTTCAATATTCTTTCAAATGCTTGCTTAACATTTTGAAAAAAATGAGAACGCAAAAAACATAAATAAAATTTAAAAACAGGCTTTGCCTCCTGCGCGGCTTGGCAGGCCCATCTGGGGTCCCCCGACGCGAGGCGTGCCATGTGCTCGCTTAAAGCGGGAAATAGGGATGCCCTGTAACCAGCGCTGAGGGCGCCAAATAAAATAGGAAATGCCTGCCGCTACGAGAAAAACTCTGCGCGACCGCCACCACGTCCCCACGATCCACCGCCGCCTCCGTCCCCGTCAGCCGCCCACGGCGCACCACCGCCCCCGCCAAGGCTCCGGCTCCGCCGCCCACCGCCCAGAGGTCAAAGCCGTGATTTCCGCGTTGCTACGGTCCCGCCACGGGGTCGCTTAACGTGGACGACCACGACCGAGCCGCGGCGTCAGGGTCGTCGCTTATCTGAAGACGCCGTTCCCACGCTGCCTTTTTTTCTGGCCGGCGTCCAAGTCCACAAGCGCTATCCCTTTGGCTCGCCATTTTGGATCTACGCAGGACCTTTCTGTGAGCGTTGGATCTACGTAACTTACTGGCGAGAGGAAAAGGGACGGCCTGACGGGATCTGTGGTGCAACGCGGAGTCAGTTAATCTGAGAGAAGAGACAAGAAGGGACGGGAGCGACTCGAATGGACTTTTTTTTCTTCTGAAAATGATATGGACGTAATCTTTGATTGTGGAGACTCGGGGAGGGCAGGGTGCCGCCGGGGGCGATTTGGCGGTGGGCGTATGGTCATGTTGGCCGCTTTGGCGCATCCGGCCGGCCGTGTCTCCCGGGACTAGGGTTCAGTGGTTCGCTCAGCAGTCAGCACACATCACGCACCCCAAGATACCATCTCCTCTTCGAGATGGTGCAGCAGCCAGCAGCTCCCGCTTTTCTTTCGGTGCAGCTTTCGTTGTCACCCAGATTTAGGCCAACTACAGCGCACGAGGACGTTCGGTTTGGCCTATTTTCGTCTTTTTGGGGGTGACAATGGATTCGCCCATGTTTGTATAGGGCCGTGCGGTTGTCGGTGTGCCTAACGTGCGGCCGCATCCCAAATCATGTCTGAGGTGAACGTGATTCAAAAATATATAAATAAATGTTAAAAAATTAAAAAAACGCAAACATCAACCATAAAACATAAATTAACCATCACGGCCATAAAACGACCCAGTTCCACGATTCAAATAGACATAATTAACATAAAAAACAAAATAAAATCGCCGCCCGCGCGCTTCTGTCGTGTCCGTCGATGTCGTGACCGTCGCCGTCTTCAGTGTCTGTCGTTGTCGTCGTCGTCGCTGACGAGGTCGACGTAGTCCGGCGGCGTCCAGAGGTGGAACGGCAGTGCGTGGTACACGGGGGCGAGTTGGAAGGCGGGAGGTGCCTGCACCACCTCCTCCCGTGGCGATGCCTCCCGCTCCGATGACCGCGACGGCGTGGGGCACCAGTTCACGCCCCCCCGACGGCGTCGTCCATCTCCGGAGCCGTGCACGACCAGCTCCACTGCTGGCCCACGAGGCCCGGGTGGAACGCGGCCACGGGCTCCTCCTCCATCACCTCCTCCATCCTCACCATCTCCAGCTCGGGGATGGCGACGTCACCGGCTGCACAAAGGGCCATCATCTCCTCGAGGCCCGCCCATTGGCGCTCATCGTGCTTCTTCATGGAGTCCTCCATGACGCAATGCATGAGCCCGGCCTCCTCCTCCGCTGTCATGCGAGGAGGTGGTGGTGGCGATGGAGATGGTGAAGGCGACGGCGTGGGCATGAGGCCGCGCACCCGCGTCCGCCCGCACACTTGGGGAGCAGCCACTACGCGCTCTGGACGTGGCCGCCGCGGCCCTGACGAGGTGTGATACGTTCATTTTGCATCATATTTTCTTACTGTTATTTATAATGTTTTTATCCATAATAATGCTTTTTGGAGTAATTCTAATGCATTTTTTCTCATAATATGCAAGGTATACACAAAGAGGGATAATTCCGGCAGTTGGAAATCTGGACCTGGAAAAGCTACGTAAGGCCACCTATTCTGCACAACTCCAAACAAGCTCAAACTTTACGGAGATTTTTTTATGAATTATTTGAGGAATATTGGAGCAAATAACTACCAGAGGGGGCCCATCAGGTGGGCACAACCCACTTGGGCGCCCCAGGGAGCCCAGGCGCGCCCCTGGTGGGTTGTGCTCACCCAGGCCCACCTCCGGTGCCCATCTTTTGGTATATAGGTCGTTTTGACCCAGAAAAAAAATAAGGAGAGGACTTTCGGGACGGAGCGCCACCATCTCGAGGCGGAACTTGGTCAGGAGCACTTTTGCCCTCCGGCGGAGCAATTCTGCCGGGGGAACTTCCCTCCCGGAGGGGGAAACCATTGTCATCATCATCATCAACAACAACTCTCCCATCTTGGGGAGGGCAATCTCGATCAACATCTTCAACACACCATCTCATCTCAAACCCTAGTTCATTTCTTGTGTTCAATCTTGTTACCGGAACTATAGATTGGTGCTTGTGGGTGACTAGTAGTGTTGATTACATCTTGTAGTTGATTAATATATGGTTTATTTGGTGGAAGATTATATGTTCAGATCCAATATGCTATTTAATACCCCTCTGATCTTGAGCATGGTTATCATTTGTGAGCAGTTACTTTTGTTCTTGAGGTCACGGGAGAAATCATGTTGCAAGTAATCATGTGAACTTGATATGTGTTCGATATTTTGATAGAATGTATGTTGTGACTCCCTTAGTGGTGTCATGTGAACGTCGACTACATGACACTTCACCATATTTGGGCCTAAGGCAATGCATTGTGGAGTAGCAATTAGATGATGGGTTGCGAGTGTGACAGAAGTTTAAACCCCAGCTTATGCGCTATTCTGTAAGGGACCGATTGGATCCAAAAGTTTAATGATATGGTTAGAATTCATTCTTAATACTTTTCTCGTAGTTGCGGATGCTTGCGGGAGGGTTAATCATAAGTAGGAGGTTTGTTCAAGTAAGAACATCACCTAAACACCAGTCCACCCACGTATCAAATTATCAAAGTACCGAACACGAATTTAAACAACATGATGAAAGTGACTAGATGAAAATCCCGTGTACCCTCAAGAACGCTTTGCTGATCATAAAAGACCTTTTTTGCCTGTCCTTTGCCACAAATGGATATGGCTAACTTGCTGCACTTTTGTTACTACTATCTTTACTTGCTCATTACAAATTACCTTGCCATCAAACTACTCTCCTACTTATAATTTCAGCACTTGCAGACATTACCTTGCTGAAAACCTTGTCATTTCCTTCTGCTCCTCATTGGGTTCGACACTCTTACTTATCGAAAAGAGCTACAATTGATCCCCTATACTCGTGGGTCATCAAGGCTATTTTCTGGTGTCATTCCCGGGGAGTGAAGAGCCTTTGGTAAGTGGAATTTGGTAAGGAAACATTTATATAATGTGCTGAAATGTATTGTCACTTGTTACTATGGAAAACAATCCTTTGAGGGGTTTGTTCGGGGTATCTTTACCTCGACTGGAACCACAATTAGCTACCCCTCAACCTACTGCACCTACTGAAAATATTGAATATAAAATTCCTTCGAGTATGATAGAACAAATGCTAGCCAATCCTTATGCAGGAGATGGAACCGAACATCCTGATATGCACTTGATATATGTAGAACAAATTTGTGGATTGTTCAAGCTTGCAGGTTTACCCGGAGATGAAGTTATGAAGAAGGTTTTCCGTTTATCTTTGAAGGGAAAAACATTGGCATGGTATAGGCTATGCGATGATATTGGATCTTGGGACTGGAATCATTTTAAATTGGAGTTCCACCAAAAAATTTATCCCATGCATCTAGTTCATCGTGATCGGAATTATATATATAATTTTTGGCCTCGTGAAGGAGAAAGTCGCTCTACCTGGGGCGAGGGTTAAGTCAATGTTATATTCATGCCCCAATCATGAGCTCTCAAGAGAAATTATTATCCATAATTTTTATGCTCGACTTTCTCGTAATGATCGAACCATGCTTGATACTTCTTGTGCTGGTTCTTTTATGAAGAAGACTATTGAATTACGGTGGGATCTTTTGGAAAGAATTAAACGCAACTCTGAAGATTGGGAACTCGACGAAGGTAAAGAGTCAGGTATTAAACTTAAGTATGATTGTGTTAAATCTTTTATGGATACCGATGCTTTTCAAAAGTTTAGCACTAAATATGGACTTGACTCTGAGATAGTAGCCTCCTTTTGTGAATCATTTGCTACTCATGTTGACCTCCCTAAAGAGAAGTGGTTTAAATATCACCCACCTATTAAAGAAGAAATCAAAGAACCGGTACCAGTTAAAGAAGAAACTATACTTTACAATGTTAATCTAGTTGTTCCTTCTGCTTATATTGAGAAACCACCTTTCCCTGTTAGGATAAAGGAACATGCTAAAGTTTCAACTGTGGTCAACAAAAGATATATTAGAACACCTAAACCTGATGAACAAATTAAAGTAGAACCTAGTATTGCTATGGTTAAAGATCTCTTAGAAGAAGATATGGATGGGCATGTTATTTACTTCTGTGAATAAGCTGCTAGAATTGCCAAAGCTGATAAAAAGGATAAACATAGACTTGTTGTTGGCATGCCCGTTATCTTAGTTAAAATAGGAGATCACTATTATCATGATTTATATGACATAGGTGCTAGTGTGAGTGCTATTCCTTACACCTTATATCAAGAAATTATGAATGACATAGCACCCACAGAGATAGAAGACATAGATGTTACTATTAAACTTGCTAATAGAGACACTACTTCACCAATTGGGATTGTTAGAGATTTTGAAGTTTTGTGTGGGAAAATAAAATACCCTACTGATTTTCTTGCTCTTGGTTCCCCACAAGATGAATTTTGTCCCATTATCTTTGGTAGACCTTTCTTGAACACCGTTAATGCTAAGATAGATTGTGAGAAACAAACTGTCGGTGTTAGTTTTGGTGATGAGTCTCATGAGTTTAATTTTTCCAAGTTTAGTAGAAAGCTTCATGAAAAATAATTGCCTAGTAAGGATGAATTAATTGGTCTTGCTTCTATTGTTGTACCACCTACTGATCGTTTAGAACAATATTTGCTAGACCATGAAAATGATTTTCATATGCATGAAAGAAATGAAATAGATAAGATTTCCTTTGAACAATGTCCTCTACTTAAACACAATTTGCCTATTGAAACTCTAGGAGGATCTCCTCCACCTAAAGGTGATCCTGTGTTTGAATTAAAACAATTGCCAGACACTTTGAAATAT
This sequence comes from Triticum aestivum, assembly GCF_018294505.1. Lineage (NCBI taxonomy): Eukaryota > Viridiplantae > Streptophyta > Magnoliopsida > Poales > Poaceae > Triticum > Triticum aestivum. The sequence continues at coordinate 99,930,943 of NC_057812.1, forward strand.
GCTTATCTTGATAAAAAGAAGATATATCCTGTTATTATTAGTGCTAACCTTTCAGAACATGAAGAAGAAAGATTATTGAAAGTTCTAAGGAAGCACCGAGCTGCTATTGGATATACTCTCGATGATTTAAATGGCATTAGTCCCACTCTATGTCAGCATAAAATTAATATGTAACCTGATGCTAAACCCGTTGTTGATCACCAACGTCGGTTAAATCCGAAGATGAAAGAAGTGGTAAGAACAGAGATACTAAAACTTCTCAAAGCAGGTATAATTTATCCTATAGATAATAGTAGATGGGTAAGTCATGTTTATTGTGTCCCTAAGAAATGAGGTATAACTGTTGTTCCTAATGATAAGAATGAACTTATTGCACAAATAATTGTTATAGGTTATAGAGTGGTAATTAATTTTAGAAAATTAAACAAAGCAACTAGAAAAGATCATTACCCTCTGCCTTTTATTGATCAAATGCTTGAAAGATTATCTAAGCACACACACTTTTGCTTCCTTGATGGATATTCTGGTTTTTCACAAATGCCTGTTTCTCAACCTGATCAAGAAAAGACCACTTTTACTTGTCCCTTTGGAACTTATGCTTATAGACGTATGTGATGACCCACAAGTATAGGGGATCTATCGTAGTCCTTTCGATAAGTAAGAGTGTCGAACCCAACGAGGAGCAGAAGGAAATGATAAGCAGTTTTCAGTAAGGTATTCTCTGCAAGCACTGAAATTATCGCTAACAGATAGTTTTGTGATAAGGTAATTTGTAACAGGTAACAAGTAATAAAAGTAAATAAGGTGTAGCAAGATGGCCCAATCATTTTTGTAGCAAAGGACAAGCCTGGACAAACTCTTATATAAAGAAAAACGCTCCCGTGGACACATGGGAATTATCGTCAAGCTAGTTTTCATCACGCTCATATGATTCGCGTTCGTTACTTTGATAATTTGATATGTGGGTGGACCAATGCTTGGGTACTGCCCTTCCTTGGACAAGCATCCCACTTATTATTAACCCCTCTTGCAAGCATCCGCAACTACAAAAGAAGTATTAAGGTAAACCTAACCATAACATGAAACATATGGATCCAAATCAGCCCCTTACGAAACAACGCGTAAAGTAGGGTTTAAGCTTCTGTCACTCTAGCAACCCATCATCTAGTTATTACTTCCCAATGCCTTCCTCCAGGCCCAAACAATGGTGAAGTGTCATGTAGTCGACATTCACGTAACACCACTAGAGGAAAGACAACATACATCTCATCAAAATATCGAATGGATACCAATTCACATGGCTACTTATAGCAAGACTTCTCCCATGTCCTCAGGAACAAACTTAACTACTCACAAATCATATTCATGTTCATAATCAGAGGGATATTAATACACATAAAGGATCTGAACATATGATCTTCCACCAAATAAACCAACTAGCATCAACTACAAGGAGTAATCAACACTACTAGCAACCCACAGGTACCAATCTGAGGTTTGGAGACAAAGATTGGATACAAGAGATGAACTAGGGTTTGAGATGAGATGGTGCTGGTGAAGATGTTGATGGAGATTGACCCCATCCCGATGATAGGATCGATGGTGACGATTTCCCCCTCCCGGAGGGATGCTTCCCTGGCAGAACAGCTCCACCGGAGCCCTAGATTGGCTCCACCAAGGTTCCACCTCGTGGCGGCGGAGTTTCGTCCCGAGAGCTTGCTTATGATTTTTTCCAGGGAGAAAGACTTCATATAGCCAAAGATGGGTATCGGAGGCCTGCCAGGGGGCCCACGAGGCAGGGGGGCGCGCCCAGTGGGGTAGGGCGCGCCCCCACCCTCGTGGATGGTGGGTGGCCCCCTCTGGTGCTTCCTTCGCCCAATATTTTTTATATATTCTGAAACTGACTTCCATGGAGTTTCAGGACTTTTGGAGTTGTGCAGAATAGGTCTCTAATATTTGCTCCTTTTCCAGCCCAAAATTCCAGCTGCCGGCATTCTCCCTCTTCGTGTAAACCTTGTAAAATAAGAGAGAACATGCATAAGTGTTGTGACATAATGTGTAATAACAACCCATAATGCAATAAATATTGATATAAAAGCATGATGCAAAATGGACGTATCAACTCCCCCAAGCTTAGACCTCGCTTGTCCTCAAGCGGAAGCCGATAACGAAAAATATGTCCACATGTTTAGAGATAGAGGTGTCAATAAAATAAAATATGGACATGAGGGTATCATGATCATTCTTATAACAACACACACACACACACACATATCATGATCTTATGCTAAAGTAACAATCTATTCACAATCTCATGTATGAATCAGAAACTTCATTGAAAACTAACAAACTATAATCTCGGTCTTTGAAGTAATTGCAATTTATCATAACATCGGAAAGAGTCACATAAGAGATTTTCAGCAAGTCCACATACTCAACTATCATTTAGTCTTTCACAATTGCTAACACTCACGCAATACTTATGCGTATGAAGTTTTAATCGGACACATAGAAAGATAGGGGCTTATAGTGTTGCCTCCCAACCTTTTACTCAAGGGTAATGTCAACAATAATAGTTCATGATAACTTACATCCAATTGGATATATATATCAGGATCTTTCCAACACAATGTGCTTGCCAAAGGATAAAATGTAAAAGGGAAAGGTGAAGATCACCATGACTCTTGTATAAGGTATAAGACAAAAGTAAAAGATAGGCCCTTCGCAGAGGGAAGCAGAGGTTGTCATGTCCTTTTATGGTTGGATGCACAAAATCTTAATGCGAAATAACGTCACTTTATATTGCCACTTGTGACATGGACCTTTATTATGCAGTCCGTTGCTTTTATTGCTTCCAAATCACAAGATCGTATATAGCTTATTTTCTCCACACTAATAAATCATACATATTTAGAGAGAAATTTTTATTGCTTGCAACATGACAACTTACTTGAAGGATCTTACTCAATCCATAGGTAGATATGGTGGACTCTCATGGCAAAACCGGGTTTTAAGGATATTTGGAAGCACAAGTAGTATCTCTACTTGGTGCAAATAATTCGGCTAGCATGAGGGGGAAAGGCAAGCTCAACATGTTGGATGATCCATGACAATATACTTTATTTCATATATAAGAAAACATAACCCATTACGTTGTCTTCCCTATCCAACATCAACTTTTTAGCATGTCATATTTTAATGAGTGCTCACAATCATAAAAGATGTCCAAGATAGTGTATTTATATATGAAAACGTCTCTTTCTTTATTACTTCCTATTAATTGCAACTATGACCAAAACTATGTTTGTCAATTCTCAACAACTTTTATTCATCATACTCTTTTATATGTGAAGTCATTACTTTCCATAAGATCAATATGATCTCTTTATTTCTTTTTATCCTTTCTCTTCTCTTTTATGTTTATTCCCTCAAGATCATAGCAAGATAATCAAAGCCTTTGAATCAACACTAATCTTTATTATATATAGCTCACGGGCTCGATTACATAGAAGGATCATAAAGCAAAACTCAAAACTAGATCATACTAAAACTTTATTCTACTAGATCAATATATTACCGAAAGGACCGAACTAGGAAAAACGGTAAAGATAGAAGTGTGATGGTGATACGATACCGGGGCACTCCCCCAAGCTTGGCAGTTGCCAAGGGGAGTGCCCATACCAGATACTCAGTTCTCCTTTGCTGGTGATGAAGAAGGTGGTAATGATGGATAGTCACACATCGAGCGTAGGACATCCTCCAATTTGTGGATAATGCCCTTGAGTGCGGTGATATGCTCCTTCAACAAAATATTTTCACGCATGAGATACTTATTTTGTATGCGAGCTAACTCAATCATCTTGAAAGCTTCAATCTCGGTTGGGGTAAGAAGATTGTAATGAGGTTGGAGGATGTCTTCGTCTTCTGCTGCCGGAGCTTGATCCTCCATGGCCTTCTTGATCCCATCATCCTTGTTGATCTCCCCGGGTACTTCTCTTTTTAGCTCTATCTTCATTAGCCAAGCATCGTTGCCCTCATTGTTGGAGGAGGGGGATGGCATAATGCCTGGCCTTGACAACTCTGGCAGAAAAAAGCTCAAAACAAAAACAAAGGATATTTGCGTGGTACAGTGGTCAAAACCTTCGGGAGATCATATAATGAATTTTTACTGACCAAAAGAAGCATTGTGCAAGAAAACGGAGTCCGGGGGGCACACAAGGTGCCCACGAGGCAGGGGCGCGCCCAGGGGGTAGGGCGCGCCCTCCACCCTCGGGGATCCCTCGTGTCCTTTCTGGACTGCTTCTTATTTTCCTATTTTCTTAAGTATTCCAAAACAGAGAAAAAATGCTATTAGAACTGTTTTGGAGTCGGTTTACTTACCGTACCACATACCTCTTCCTTTTCGGAGGCTGAAACATTCTAGAAGGTGTCCCTTATATACTCCTCCGAGGTTATGGTTTCAATAACATTAGTTTCAATATTTATAGGATTACCTAAGATATAATGCTTAAATCTTTGACCGTTCACCACCCTCGGATTCGTGCCTTCGAAGTTGTTGATTTTTATGGCACCGAAACGATAGACCTCCTCGATAATGTAAGGACATTCCCATTTAGAGAGGAGTTTTCCTGCAAAAAATCTTAAATGAGAGTTGTATAAAAATACATAATCACCTACATTAAACTCACGTTTTTGTATCCTTTTGTCATGCCATCTTTTAACTTTTTCTTTATACAGTTTGGCATTCTCATAGGCTTGGATTCTCCGCTCATCAAGTGAGCTAATGTCAAATGGTCTCTTCTCACCGACAAGTTTGAAATCATAGTTGAGCTCTTTAATAGCCCAATATGCTTTATGTTCTAGTTCGAGAGGTAAGTGACATGCTTTTCCATAAACCATCTTATACAGAGACATACACATAGGATTTTTATATGCAGTTCTATAGGCCCATAATGCATCATCAAGTTTCTTGGACCAATTCTTTCTAGATCTATTAACAGTCTTTTGCAAAATTAATTTAAGCTCTCTATTGCTCAGTTCTACTTGACCACTAGACTATGGTTGATATGGAGATGCAATTCTATGATTAACGTCATACTTAGCAAGCATCTTACGAAAAGCACCATGAATAAAATGTGAACCACCATCAGTCATTAAGTATCTAGGGACTCCAAACCTCAGAAAAATAACTTCTTTAAGCATCTTAATAGAGGTGTTATGATCAACACTACTAGTTGGAATAGCTTCTACCCACTTAGTAATGTAATCAACAGCAACTAAAATATGTGTATTAGAGGAAGGAAACGGTCCCATATAATCAAAGCCCCAAACATCAAATTGTTCAATAACAAGTGAATAATTCATAGGCATTTCTTGATGTCTACTAATATTACCAATTCTTTGACATTCATCACAAGACAAGACAAACTTACGGGCATCCTTGAAGAGAGTAGGCCAATAAAAACCGGATTGCAATACCTTATGTGCAGTTCTATCTCCAGCATGGTGTCCTCCATAAGCCTCGGAGTGACACTTGCGTAGGATCTGCTCCTGTTCATGCTCAGGTACACAACGTCTAATAACACCATCTACTCCTTCTTTATAAAGGTGTGGGCCATCCCAGAAGTAATGTCTTAAATCATAGAAAAATGTTTTCTTTTGCTGGTATGTGAAACTAGGTGGTATAAATTTAGCAACAATGTAATTAGCATAATCAGCATACCATGGAGCAGTACAAGAAGCATTTATGACAGCTAATTGTTCATCATGAAAGCTATTATCAATAGGGACCGAGCTTCAGTGCCGTAATTGCACCTGCAGTTGGGTCACTGACATGTGGGCCTAATAGACAGCTGGCCCACATGTCAATGACCCAACTGCAGGTGCAGTTACGGCACTGAAGTAGCGTCCCATCAATAGGTAGTGGGTCATCAAGAACATTCTCTAACCTAGACAAGTTGTCTACAACGGGGTTCTCAGCTCCCTTTCTATCAATAATATGCAAATCAAATTCTTGTAGTAGGAGAACCCATCTAATAAGTCTAGGTTTAGCATCTTTCTTTTCCATAATATATTTAATAGAAACATGATTAGTGTGAACAGTTACTTTAGAATCAACAATATAAGGTCTGAACTTATCACAAGCAAATACAACTACTAAAAAATCCTTTTCGGTAGTAGCATAATTTCTCTAGGCACTGTCTAGAGTTTTACTAGCATATTGGATAACATTTAATTTATCATCAACTCTTTGTCCTAAAACAACACCTACAACATAATCACTGGCATCGCACATAATTTCAAAGGGTAAGTTCCAATCAGGAGGCTGAACAATAGGTGCAGAAATCAAAGCTTTCTTAAGTATTTCAAATGCTTCTACACAATCATCATCAAAGACAAAAGGAACATCTTTTTGTAAGTGATTAGTCAGAGGCCTGGAAAGTTTTGAGAAGTCTTTAATGAACCTCCTATAAAAACCACCATGACCAAGGAAACTTCTTATACCTTTAATGTCCTTAGGACACAACATCTTTTCAATAGCATCAACTTTAGCTTTATCAACTTCAATACCTCTTTCAGAAATTTTATGCCCCAAGACAATGCCTTGATTAACCATAAAGTGGCACTTCTCCCAATTCAAGACAAGATTAGTTTCTTCACATCTCTACAAAACTCAATCAAGGTTTCTTAAGCAATCATCAAAAGAAGTTCCATATACAGAAAAATCATCCCTGAAATCCTCAACAATCTTTTCACAAAAGTCAGAGAATATAGCAGTCATACATCTTTGAAAGGTAGCAGGTGCATTGCATACACCAAAAGGCATACGTCTATAAGCAAAGGTACCAAAAGGGCAAGTAAATGTGGTCTTTTCTTGATCCCCTTTTGACACAGGTATTTGAGAGAAACCGGAATAACCATCTAGAAAGCAAAAGTGTGTATGTTTGGATAATCTTTCTAGCATTTGATCAATAAAAGGTAAAGGGTAATGATCCTTTTTAGTAGCTTTATTTAGTTTGTGGAAATCAATGACCATTCTATAACCTATACCAATTCTTTGTGGGATCAATTCATCTTTATCATTAGGAACAACAGTAATACCTCCCTTCTTAGGAACACAATGGACAGGACTTACCCACTGACTATCAGCAACGTGATAAAATTTTATACCTGCCTCCAGAAGCTTTAGTATTTCTTTTCTTACCACTTCTTTCATCATAGGATTTAACCGTAATTGGTGATCAACAACCGGTTTAGAGTCTTCGTCCGATTTTATTTTGTGCTGGCATAGAGTGGGACTAATGCCCTTAAGATCATCAAGAGTATATCCAATAGCAGCACGGTGCTTCTTCAGAGTTTTCAATAATTTCTCCTCTTCTTGCTCTGAAAGGTTAGCACTAATAATAACAGGATATATCTTCTTTTAATCAAGATAAGCATATTTAAGAGTATCTGGTAATGGTTTAAGCTCAAACACGGGATCACCCTTGGGTGGAGGAGGATCCCCTAGAATTTTGACAAGCAAGTTGTGTTTCAAAATAGGTCCTTGTTTAAAGAATACTTCATCTATTTCCCTTCTTTCATTCATAAACATATCATTTTCATGGTCTAGCAAATATTGTTCTAGAGGATCATTAGGAGGCACGGAAATAGAAGCAAGACCAATAATTTCATCTTTACTAGGTAATTCTTTATCATGGGGTTGTCTATGAAATTTAGCAAAATTAAAATCATGAGACATATCCCCTAAACCAACAGAAACAATATCCTTTTTGCAGTCTATCTTAGCATTAATAGTATTCAAGAAGGGTCTACCAAATATAATGGAACATAAGTCATCTTCTGGGGAACCAAGGACAAGAAAATCAGCAGGATATTTAACTTTCCCACACAAGACTTCAACATCTCTAACAATCCCAACAGGTGAAATAGTATATCTATTGGCAAGCTTGATTGTAACATCTATCTCTTCTATCTCAGCAGGTGCAATATCATGCATAATTTCTTTGTATAAGGAATGAGGTATTGCACTTGCACTAGCACCCATATCACATAAGCCATGATAGCACCTATTTTAACAGAAATAACAGGAATGCCTACAACAGGTCTATGTTTATTTTTAGTATCGGGTCTAGCAATTCTAGCAGCTTCATCACAGAAGTAAATAACATGCCCATCAATATTATCGGCCAAGAGATCTTTAACCATAGCAACACTAGGTTCAACTTTAATTTTCTCAGAGGTGTAGGTGTTTTAGCATTACTCTTACGAACTACAGTTGAAGCTTTAGCATGATCCTTTATTCTAACAAGGAAAGGTGGTTTCTCAATATAAGCGGTAGGAACAATAGGATCAACATTATAAGTGATAGTCTTTTCTTCAACTTTAATAGGTTCATATTTAGTGCTAAATTCACGGAAAACATCGGTATCCATAAACGATTTAACACAATCAAACTTAGGGGTTATACCTGACTCCTTACCTTCGTCGAGGCCCCAATCTTCAGAGTTGTGTTTAATTCTTTCCAATAAATCCCATTTGAATTCAATAGTCTTCATCATAAAAGAACTAGTACAAGAAGTATCGAGCATGGAGCGATTATTGAGAGAAAGCCGAGCATAAATGTTTTGAACAATAATTTATCTTGAGAGCTCATGATTGGGGCATGAATATAACATTGACTTAAGCCTCCCCCAAGCTTGAGCGATGCTTACTCCTTCGCGATGCCAAAAATTATATATATAATTACGATCACGATGAACAAGATGCATAGGATAAAACTTCTGATGAAATTCCAGTTTCATTTGGTTGTAGTTCCATGATCCCATATCATCACATAGCCTAAACCATGTCAATGCCTTTCCCTTCAAAGATAAATGGAATACCTTCTTCTTGATAACATTCTCGGGCATACTTGCAAGCTTAAATAATCCACAAACTTCATCCACATAGATTAGGTGCAAATTGGGATGCAATGTTCCATCTCCTGTAAAAGGATTAGCTAGCAGTTTCTCTATCATACCCGAAGAAATTTCAAAGTAAACATTTTCAGTAGGTTCAGTAGGTTGAGGAGCAACTCTTTGCTCTAGTGGTCGGGGTGAAGATACCCCGAACAAGCCCGTCAAAGGATTATGTTCCGTAGTAACAAGTGATAGTAAATTTCAGCACACTATATAAGTTTTTACTTACCAAATTCCACTTACCAAAGGCGCTTCACTCCCCGGCAACGGCGCCAGAAAAGAGTCTTGATGACCCACAAGTATAGGGGATCTATCGTAGTCCTTTCGATAAGTAAGATTGTCAAACCCAACAAGGAGTAGAAGGAAATGATAAGCAGTTTTCAGTAAGGTATTCTCTGCAAGCACTGAAATTATCGGTAACAGGTAGTTTTGTGATAAGGTAATTTGTAACGGGTAACAAGTAATAAAAGTAAATAAGGTGCAGCAAGATGGCCCAATCCTTTTTGTAGCAAAGCACAAGCCTGGACAAACTCTTATATAAATGAAAACGCTCCCGAGGACACATGGGAATTATCCTCATGCTAGTTTTCATCACGCTCATATGATTCACGTTCGTTACTTTGATAATTTGATATGTGGGTGGACCGGTGCTTGGGTACCGCCCTTCCTTGGACAAGCATCCCACTTATGATTAACCCCTCTTGCAAGCATCCGCAACTACAAAAGAAGTATTAAGGTAAACCTAACCATAGCATGAAACATATGGATCCAAATCAGCCCCTTACGAAGCAACGCATAAACTAGGGTTTAAGCTTCTATCACTCTAGCAACCCATCATCTACTTATTACTTCCCAATGCCTTCCTCTAGGCCCAAACAATGGTGAAGTGTCATGTAGTTGACGTTCACATAACACCACTAGAGGAAAGACAACATACATCTCATCAAAATATCGAACGAATACCAAATTCACATGACTACTTATAACAAGACTTCTCCCATGTCCTCAGGAACAAACGTAACTACTCACAAATCATATTCATGTTCATAATCAGAGGGGTATTAATCTGCATAAAGGATCTGAACATATGATCTTCTACCGAATAAACCAACTAGCATCAACTACAAGGAGTAATCAACACTACTAGCAACCCACAGGTACCAATCTGAGGTTTGGAGACAAAGATTGGATACAAGAGATGAAATAGGGTTTGAGATGAGATGTTGATGGAGATTGACCCCTCCCGATGAGAGGATCGATGGTGATGACGATGGTGATGATTTCCCCCTCCTAGAGGGATGCTTCCCCGGCAGAACAGCTCCGCCGGAGCCCTAGATTGGTTTCGCCAAGGTTCCGCCTCGTGACGCCGGAGTTTCGTCCCGAGAGCTTGCTTATGATTTTTTTAGGGTGAAAGACTTCATATAGCCAAAGATGGGCACCGGAGGCCTGCCAGGGGCCCACGAGGCAGGGGCGTGCCCAGGGGGGTAGGGCGCGCCCCCACCCTCGTGGATGGTGGGTGGCCCCCCTCTGGTGTTTCCTTTGCCCAATATTTTTTTATATATTCTGAAACTGACTTCTGTGGAGTTTCAGGACTTTTGGAGTTGTGCAGAATAGGTCTCTAATATTTGCTCCTTTTCCAGCCCAGAATTCCAGCTGTCGGCATTCTCCCTCTTCGTGTAAACCTTGTAAAATAAGAGAGAATAGGCATAAGTGTTGTGACATAATGTGTAATAACAGCCCATAATGCAATAAATATTGATATAAAAGCATGATGCAAAATGGACGTATCAGTATGCCTTTCGGTTTATGTAGTGCACCTGCTACCTTTTAAAGATGTATGACTGCTATATTCTCTGACTTTTGTGAAAATATTGTTAAGGTCTTCATGGATGACTTCTCTGTTTATGGGAAGTCTTTTTGATGATTGTTTAAGCAATCTTGATCGAGTTTTGCAGAGATGTGAACAAACAAATCTTGTCTTGAATGGGGAGAAGTGTCACTTTATGGTTAATGAAGGCATTGTCTTGGGTCATAAAATTTCTGAAAGAGGTATTGAAGTGGACAAAGCTAAGGTTGATGCAATTGAGAAAATGCCATGTCCTAAAGATATAAAAGGTTTTCATAGTTTCTTAGGTCATGATGGTTTCTATAGGAGATTTATTAAAGACTTCTCTAAAATTTCTAGGCCTCTTATGAGTCTTTTGCAAAAGGATATCCCTTTTGTTTTTGATGATGATTGTTTAGAAGCCTTTTAAACACTCAAGAAAGCCTTAATTTCTTCACCTATTGTTCAACCACCTGATTGGAACTTGCCTTTTGAAATTATGTGTGATGCCAGTGATTATGATGTTGGTGTTGTTCTAGGACAAAGAGTTGATAAGAAACTGAATGTTATTCATTATGCTAGTAAAACTCTAGACAATGCTCAAAGAAATTATGCTACTACTGAAAAGGAATTCTTAGCAGTGGTGTTCGCTTGTGGCAAATTTAGACCTTATATTTTTGATTCCAAAATAACTATTCACACAGACCATGCTGTTATTAAATATCTTATGGAAAATAAAGATGCTAAACCTAGACTTATTCGATGGGTTCCCTTGTTACAAGAATTTGATTTACATATCATTGATAGAAAAGGAGCTGAGAGCCCAGTAGCCGATAATTTATCTAGGCTTGAAAATGTGCCTGATGACCCACTACCTATTGATGATAGCTTTCCTGATGAGCAGTTATCTGCAATAAATGTTGCTCATAGTACTCCTTGGTATGCTGACTATGATAATTACATTATTGCTAAATATTTACCACCTAGATTTACATACCAACAAAAGAAAAAATTCTTCTATGATTTAAGACATTACTTTTGGGATGACCCACATCTTTATAAATAAGGAGTAGATGGTATTATTAGACGTTGTGTACCTGAGCATGAACAGGGACAAATCCTACGGAAATGTCACTCTGAAGCTTATGTAGGGCATCATGCTGGAGATAGAAATGCTCACAAGGTATTGCAATCGGGATTTTATTGGCCTACTCTCTTCAATGATGCCCGTAAGTTCGTCTTATGTTGTGATGAATGTCAAAGAATAGTTAATATCGGTAAGCGTCAAGAAATGCCTATGAGCTATTCACTTTTTGTTGAACCATTTGATGTTTGGGGATTTGATTCCATGGGACCTTTTCCTTCCTCTAATGGGTATACACACATTTTGCTTGCTATTGATTATGTTACTAAATGGGTAGAAGCTATTCCAACCAGTAGTGCTGATCACAACACCTCAATTAAAATTCTTAAGGAAGTTATTTTCCCAAGATTTGGAGTCCCTAGATATTTAATGACTAATGGTGGTTCACATTTTATTCATGGTGCTTTCCGTAGAATGCTTGCCAAGTATGATGTTAACCATAGAATTTCATCACCTTATCGTCCTCAGTCTAGTGGTCAAGTTGAACTTAGCAATAGAGAAATAAAATTAATTTTGCAAAAGATTGTCAATACGTCCAGGAAGAATTGGTCTAAGAAATTAGATGATGCACTTTGGGCTTATAGAACAGCATATAAAAATCCTATGGGTATGTCTCCATATAAAATGGTTTATGGAAAAGCTTGTCATTTGCCTCTTGAGTTAGAACATAAAGCATATTGCGCCATCAAAGAGCTCAATTATGATTTCAAACTTGCTGATGAAAAGAGGTTATTTGACATTAGCTCTTTAGATGAATGGAGAACCCTAGCTTATGAAAATGCAAAATTATTCAAACAAAAAAAATAAAAGATGGCATGACAAAAGAATCCAAAAGCGTGAGTTTAAAGTCGGATAATATGTTCTTTTGTACAACTCCCATTTCAGATTCTTTGCAAGAAAACTCCTCTCAAAATGGGAAGACCCCTATGTTATCGAGGAGGTTTACGGTCTGGAGCCATCAAAATAAATAATTCCGAAGGTACTAACCCGAAGGTTGTCAATGTATAACGAATAAAACATTATATCTCAGGTACACCCATTAATGTTCAAAGTAATATTATTCAAACTTTGACATCGGAAGAACACATAAAAGAGCCCTTCCGGAACAGTCAAGAATCGTGAGAATAAGGAGGTACGTGATACGGTAAGTAAACGGACTCCAAAAAATCCGCAATTTTTTTGTCTGTTTTGGAATATTTAGAAAATTAGGAAATAAAGGAACTTCCAGGAAGCGTACCCTGGTGGGAACAAGACACCAGGGCGCACCAGGCAAGCCTGGCGCGCCCGGGTGAGTTGTGCCCACCTGGGACACCTTCTGGACTTCGTTTTTCTATAGTTTACTTGTCCCCCAAGATAAAAAATATATATATACTTCCCGAACCTATTAACCACCGTATCACAGAGAAATCTTTTGTTTTCTTTTCCTTGTTGTTTTCTGTTAGATTCCATCTACCATGGCTGCTTCAAGCTCCTCCAAGGACAAGTTCTTTAAGAACGTCATCAACCCATACCTTCGGGAGGTGGTGCAGCACCCTCAGGTCATCCAGATGCATGAGGGGGTGCTTCACCTCCGCAATGTGCCATGTCCCAAGGGGACGGGAACCATGGAGGCCAGACTCGAAGCTATGGAGCAAGATGTCTTCCGGTGCAAGGGGATGGTGGAGCGTGGACTCAACGCCAATCACCTTATGATCACGGACCTCTCCCATGATCTCAAGGTGGATGGCAAGCCCTTGAAGTCACTACTGCATGATGCTGCTAACGCGACACTACAATCAGAGACTCTTCGAGAAACTATGTTCGATGCAATAATCGCAAATGGTGGTGTATGAAAACCATCAAAAATGTATAAAACATTTGCGATGATGGATGCATCAAACACAGTTCAGATTTTAATTGCATGTGTGATGAAGGGCATACGGTTCAGTTCAATTAACTGTTCACGATGAGGAGGAACAAAAGAAATGGGCAGCCAGATGAAGGCATGTGTGATACACAACATACAGTTCACTCGGATGAACTGTTTGTGATGAGGAGGAACAAAAGAAACGGGCAGCCAAATGAAGGTGTGTGTGATATACATCATACGGTTCAATCGGATGAACTGTTTGTGATTAGGCAACACAAAAGAAACGGTCAGCCAGATCAAGGTGTGTGCGATATACACATGCGGTTCACTCGGCCCTTGTCGTCAGTGTGTGACCTCTGTGGCAACCGTTCGCTCCCTAGGCGCCTCTTCATGTACCGTGGCAACCGTCGATCGACTCTTCGCCTTTCCCTCTCAATTTGGAACTGCTGCCGCACGCTAGCTCTTCCTCCCTCCTCCATTTTCCTTCACCCTTCCTTCTGCCATTGTTCGATCGTCTTCTCCATGGAGGGCACAGGCCGGAAACGACCCCGTTATTCTTGCCCCGATATGAATGATGACGCGGTGGAGGAACTCATTGATCGGTGCGACGTCATCACCTCGGCTAGCATGGCAGGTTCGTTCAAGACCATTCTCGACTCAACTAATAACATCATTACAAGGAACCCAAGGGTCCAGGAGCGGTTTGATCTCCCTTATCTTCTTCACCGTGACCTGCTGACTAGCGCGGGGATGAGGGAAGCCACACCTTGTGTACGTTGATGCCGCTTGATAATGATACGTATGATGTTAAGATGCCATCGCTTGAGGGCAAGGCTTGGACAGGCGCAAATGGAGATTGGGTTGTTTATATTGGGTACAACTACGAGTGGGAACTTGTGAATGTGTACACTCGTCACCGGGTTCCACTTCCAAAAATCTCAGACGACTGCCCAGAGGTTGAGTACACCGGTATTCCACGTGAGTTCAAATATGATCATGCTGACTGTCGTCTATAGAAGATAGCAATTTGTCGAGTTCCCAACCACTCTTAGGATTACACGAACTATGAAGTACTGTGATGCAATTCAATAAGAGGGGCTTGTGTTTGCTGCCACCACTCGTGGCACTGTTTTTGCATGGAATCCTGATGCTTTCGGTACGTGTGTCTTCCACCGTAATTATAATTGTTTCATCCACATGCATGCGGGTTAGCTAGTTTCCCTTTACTAATTAACCTTCTTGTGTTTCCAAGGTCCTGTGAACATTCCACCTCCTATACTTGAAATTTTTTACGAGCATGAGGACGAGCAGGACCCATATACTCAGTGGTGCCAACTTATTCCGATGGATCGCCACTTCTTGTGTGTATACAGGGCACTGCTGATGTTACTAAGGAAGCAGGTGTTGTCTCGCATGGTCACACTCTCTGGACCTATTCCAACATCCGTTGCAGGGTATTCGGGATGGATACTAGTGTACTAGCGCCAACACCTTCTCCCTGGTTCAGTATTGAAAGTCTTGGACGAAACTCGCTCTTCCTTGGAAAAAACTATCCAATGATGGTGGAAGGCGATCCAGCTGCTGTTGACACAACGTTACTACCATTTATGAGAAGCAACTGTATCCACTACAAAAAAAAAGACACATCCGTGACATTTTGGGCCGAACGAATTTTTTTCCTGTCATACATATGACACTTCTATGACGATAATTGTGACAAAACCCGGTATCATCATAGATGTGGTGGGCTCCTACTTCTATGACAAAAATCATGACAGAAAATGGGCTTTTCATCCTGGGCGGGCCGGAGACGCAGCTGCATGACATTCTTTGGGCCATCCATGACGGAAAAAACCGTGGTAGAAGCAAGGGGGAGGAAAATTTCGGGGAGTTCCCGGTTACGGTGGGAGGTCGGGGGTCGAGCGATGCGCGTTTCTCTCGTACACATACGCGCGTGTGTGCGAGGCGTTGGCTCTAACTGAACCCGAGCGAGGCGTTGGGCTCTAACTGAACCCGAGCGATTGCACTGCAGGCTACGCGTTACTGAACCCGAGCGATCGATCGATGGCTGTTAACTGAACCTGATCGAGCGATTCCTTGGCTACTACTGCTAGCTGAAGCCGATCATGGGATGAACAGTGAGTGTTCTGGGGGGGGTTGGATGAACAGTGAGCGATGGCATTGCCTCTGGATGAACAGGACCCCGTGGTGTGGTGGAGGGCTGGATGAACAGTAGATGATGGAGGGGTGCCCGTGGAGGGGTGGATGAACAGGACCCCGTGGTGTGGAGGGCAAGATGAACAGTAGACGGTGGAGGGGTGCCCGTGGAGGGGTGGTTGAACAGGACCCCGTGGTGTGGAGGGCTGGATGAACAGTAGACGGTGGAGGGGTGGTTGAACAGTAGCCGGTGGAGTAGCGCGCGGTGGAGGCTGGATGAACAGGAGCCCGTGGAGGCTGGAGGAGGTCGAAGGTGGATGAACAGTAGCTCGTGGAGGCTGGAGGGGGTCGACGGTGGAGATGAACAGTATCCCGTGGAGTCCCGTTTTGCGGTACGCCACACCCCTCCCGATGAACAGGACCCCCGTTTCGACCGTAGCGCTCCAACACAAGTCCGTTTCCTCTGTTTTGCGGTACGCCACACCCCTCCCGATCAATAGGACCCCCGTTTCGACCGTAGGAGGCCCGTTTCCTCCGTTTTGCGGTACGCCACACCCCTCCCGATCAACAGGACCCCCGTTTCGACCGTAGGAGGTCCGTTTCCTCCGTTTTGCGGTAGGCCACACCCCTCCCGATCAACAGGACCCCCGTTTTGATTGTAGGAGGTCCGTTTCCTCCGTTGTGCGGTACGCCACACCCCTCCTGATCAACAGGACCCCCGTTTCAACCGTAGGAGGTCCGTTTCCTCCTTTGTGCGGTACGCCGGGCCTCGTTTCCATCGCCTCTTCCGTCCAAGCTCTCCCGATGAACACGACCACGCATTCCGTTCTGACCCAGCCGCGTTGCCTCCCGATGAACACGACGCATTCCGTTGCCTCCCCATGAACACGACGATGACGCTGTTTCTCCGTTCCGACCCAGCCATGTACATGAGCCCTTGCCGTACGTATGCGCGAGTAGGCGTTCGAGACCCTGCCCGTATGTACACATACGTGGCCGTATTTTCTTTCTTGCACCCTGGCCGCTGTACGTACGTGTACATGCTACGTGCGTGCCTCTACTATGACACGTGCGCGCCTCTACATCCACCAGTATATATGTACGTACACGTTCGCGACCAGAATGACAACACTACGTACGCTTCGACCAGGTGGGTCCCGACTGTCAGGCACTTCCTTGCGTGCGAAGGTGTAGCTGGTGGGTCCCAGCAGTCAGGGGGAAACATTTTTTTCACAAAATACGGTGGCCCGTCTGGTGGGTCCCTGCTGTCAGGTGGAGGAATTATTATTTTCCGTGTAATAAGGAGACACTTCCTTGCTGCCGCCGTGGACCCAGCTGTCAGCCTCTCCACATATAGTCCACGTCCGATGGAAGTTGTTCCTTGACCATGTTGACCATGCCGCGCCGAGAGCACCAGGGCGGTGGACGACGGCGAGGCCTAGGAAGGGGACGACGGGGAGCCGGGGAAGACGCGGCTGTGGAAGCCCACGCGTGCGCGGAGAGGAGTATGAGGGTTCACTGGTTCGACTGCGGTGTGAGGCTGCCGTCGCCACAGGGCCTGGCCAGCGGTGGGA
The DNA here is from genome assembly GCF_018294505.1 of Triticum aestivum. Lineage (NCBI taxonomy): Eukaryota > Viridiplantae > Streptophyta > Magnoliopsida > Poales > Poaceae > Triticum > Triticum aestivum. Next base: position 99,948,452 of record NC_057812.1, read on the forward strand.
ATAGTAGGGGGCGGTGAGGCCTCCGCAGGAGCACAGCCGACCACGGGAGGCAGGAAGATGCGGCACGACCGACGCTGCTTTGGGCGGCTGGAGCAAGAAGACCAGAGGTTGAAGAAGCACTACGGCCGTTGGATGGACATCGTACGGTCAATGGAGCTAGAATCGTTCATATCGACTAAGTTGACAAAGCCCTTCGTCCCTGTCAACTTAGTAGGCCCACAAGTCAGCCTCCCATCAAGGTGGGTCCCAGCTAGCTGGGGGAGTATTCATTTTTTGTGCGTAATAAGGAGGCACTTCCGGTGGGTCCGAGCTGACAGCGGGGGAAACATTTTTTCGCGAAATACGGTGGCCCGTCCGGTGGGTCCCAGCAGTCAGGGGGAAACGATTTTTTTCCGCAAAATACTGGTGGCCCGTCCGGCGGGTCCCTGCTGTCAGGTGGAGGAATAATTATTTTGCACGTAATAAGGAGGCACTTCCTTGATGTGGCCGTGGACCCAGCTGTCAGCCTCTCCATGTACAATCCACGTCCGATGGAAGCCGTTCCTTGACCACGTTGACCACGCCGCGCCGAGCGCACCAGGGCGGTGGACGATGGCGAGGCCTAAGAAGGGGACGAAGCGGAGCTGGGGAAGACGCGGCAGTGGATGCCCACGCGTAGAGGAGTACGAGGGCACTGGTTCGCTACGGTGTGAGGCTGCCGTCGCCGTAGAGTAACATGGGGTGTGGGTGAGTAGAGGGATGGCCTGGCCAGCGGTGGGAGTAGTAGGGGTGGTGAGGCCTCCGCCGCATCGCAGCCGGCCACGGGAGGCAGGAGCACGAGGCCCGATTGGCGCTGGTTTGGGCGGGTGGAGCAAGAAGAACATAGGTTGAAGAAGCACTACGGCCGTTGGATGGACATCGTACGGTCACTAGAGCTAGAATCGTGCATTATTGACTAAGTTGACAAAGCCCTCCGTCCCCATCAACTTAGTAGGCCCACAAGTCAGCCTACCACTATACTGGGTCCCAGCTAACAGGGGGAGTATTCATTTTTTTGTGCGTAATAAGGAGGCACTTCTTTGCGTGCGAAGATATAGCTGGTGGGTTCGAGCTGTCAGCGGTGGTAACTTTTTTTCGCGAAATATAGAGGCCCTTTTGGTGGGTCCCTGATGTCTGGTGGAGGAATCATTATTTTGCGCATAATAAGGAGGCATTTCCTTGCATGCGGCCGTGGACCCATCTGTCGGCCTCTCCACGTACAGTCCAATTCAGATGCATGTCAGTCGTTGACCACGTTGACCAGGCCGCACTGAGAGCACCAGGGCGATGGACGACGGCGAGGCCAAGGAAGGGAACGACACGGAGGCAGGGAAGACTCGGTAGTTGTTTCCCACACGGAGGGGAGTACGACTGTATGAGGGTTTACCGGTTCGTCTGCCGTCGCTGGAGAATAACAACAGGTGTGGCCGAGTAGAGGGATGGCTAGGACAGCGATGGGAGTACGGTGGGGCGGTGAGGCCTGCGCGGCAGCAGAGCCGGCCGCGGGGAGGAGGGAGCAGGCAGTCCTGCTGGTGCCTGTTTGAGCAGCTGGAGCAGGAAGAGCAGAGATTGAAGAAGCACGACGGCCGTTGGATGGACATCCAACAGTCACTTCTTGTGCGTCAACCTTTTTTTAGGAAAGCCTCAAATCTGTGGAAAATAGCATACAACCCATCTGCCATTATTTCTAATAATTTTCAGCCCATTTGCTAATTCTTAAGGTTTTTTTGGAGCCCATATTCTTTTTGTTAGCATTGCAGCCCAAATTGTGGCCACGGTTAAAAAATTATACGAAATTTTGCATATTCCGGTGCGGTCCAAACTGTTTTTAATCCCGAAATTTCGACTCACATTCAAACTGATTTTAAAAATAAATGTATATCAATATAAAATCCAACAAATTCTCCACGCATAAAAATTAATGTAATTTAAAATCTTGAAATGAAAAAAAAGATATTTGAAACTAATTGCCGGTTTGATGTGTTTTAAAAATGTACAGCCCATTTCTCATTACTGATGGGCCATTTTCTCGGCCAGCCGAATGAAAGCTCTCCTCGTCTTGAAAGATTTGCAGCCCAACAGGCCTGACAAAGCGACTTACTTGGCAAATCACAAAAAAACTGGGCTGTGGCCGTGGACCCAGCTGTCAGCCTCTCCACGTACAGTACTCTTCCGATGGAAGTCGTTCCTTGACCACGTTGACCACGCCGCGCGGAGAGCACCACGGCGGTGGACGACGGCGAGGCCTAGGAAGGGGACGACGCGGAGCCGGGGAAGACGCGGCAGTGGAAGCCCGCGCGGAGAGGAGTACGAGGGTTCACTGGTTCGGCTGCGGTGTGAGGCTGCCGTCGCCGCAGGGCCTGGCCAGCGGTGGGAATAGTAGGGGGCGGTGAGGCCTCCGCGGCAGCACAGCCGGCCACGGGAGGCAGGAGCATGCGGCACGACCGGCGCTGCTTTGGGCGGCTGGAGCAAGAAGACCAGAGGTTGAAGAAGCACTACGCCCGTTGGATGGACATCGTACGGTCACTGGAGCTAGAATCGTTCATATTGACTAAGTTGACAAAGCCCTCCGTCCCCGTCAACTTTGTTGGCCCACAAGTCATCCTCCCACTATGGTGGGTCCCAGCTAGCAGGGGGTATTCATTTTTTGTGCGTAATAAGGAGGCACTTCCTTGCGTGCGAAGATATAGCTGGTGGGTCCGACATGTCAGCGGGGGGAACGTTTTTTTCGCGAAATACAGAGGCCCTTCCGGTGGGTCCCAGCTGTCAGGTCCTCGCAAAAAAGGGAAAGAAAATCAAAGACTTGGGAAGGCGTACAGAACAAGCTAGTGTACCAGTAAAGAGACGTTACCGAGTTTTAGAAAAAAGAAAGACGTGCTCCTATAGCTGGTTCGAATCCAAACCTAGACTATGACTATATATGGTGCTATGCTACTCTGCAAGTAATGAAACTGACATATCCAACGTTCGCTTCTCCTCTTCTCTACTTACTCTGCCTAGCATCAGAAGCTCTGGCCGCAGCAACCATGTCCGCTGGCTGCTCGTCCACCTGCTCTTCAGCAGGCAACAACCAGATATGCGCCAAGTCGCAACCCGTACCATCGCCTGTGGGTCTCATCACACCCTCGCCGGCACGCGCACCGCAGCCGATTGCTCATCGCAACCCGCTGCCGTTGGTGTGGTGCCACTGCTGCAAATCACGCAGAGTCATCCGTCGCGTCTCAACCACAATCCGCAACCCTGGCCGAGTCTTCTACAAATGCCCGAATCATGGGGTAATAATATGTTTAAGTGTTGTTCTGCTGCTTTCAGTTGCTGATTTTTTAATAGTTTGGTTGATGATCTACCAATTTGATTCGTGCAGAAAAGGGAAGATTCATGTGATTTGTATTTCTGGGAAGTTGCTGATGTGGGGGAATGCAACTACGCTGATTATTTGGTTAGCCGAGGAATCCCAATACCAGCAGGTTGGGGTGTTGGACAAGTAACTGAAGGAACGGCAGAAGAGGAAGATGCAGAGCAGAAGGTTAAAGATGCAGTTCCTCTGATCATGGCCAAGCAACAGCTGCTGAACGGCCTTGACAGCAATGAGGAGATGAAAGAGCTTGTGAAGATAATGGGCAAAATCGATGTGCTCTGTAGGATGATTGTCTCTTTATTTGCAGTGTATGTAGCACTCGTGATGTATTCAGTGGCTACGACATGAGCACTTTGCTGAAACTAGTAATGAATGAAACCTGTGTAGCAGGCTGGGCGTAGTGTTTTGAACATCTAATGATTTCTATTAACGGAAATCAGGGGGTATCCCCTTTTGCTCATATAAATAAATAAATAGCAGAGGCCCTGTCGGGTCAGCTTTGTTCTCATTCGAAGACGTCGAGCAAATTGCAGTCCAACAGCAAACTATGTCATCAAATTCAAGTTTCACAGCCAAATATGAGTACAACTAAACAACAATGTCATCATGTTTTAGTTGTCATACAATCACCAAACACAAATCAGCATACATAACAAGTGATGTTCTCACAGCAAAATACTAAACAACATGTTCATCAGGTTTCAGTTGTCATAGCAAACACAATTTCACATAGTAGATAAAAAACGTCTTCTGACAGGCAAATACGACAAAAGCAATGTAATCATCATCCGCAGCAGCAGCGTCAACATCTTCGCCATGTGTATCAGTCTGAATCGTAATTCCCCACGGTGTCATCTTCTTCTTCGTCCTCAACGTCCTCGAACGTTGGCTTCTTCTTGATCAACTCTTGTATGTCCACAGCACGACAGGCAATCTTTTCGCCGGCGTCATTGACGTGATGGTTCTCAAAGATATTAGGAACATCTGTGTTATCTTGTACATCAGGAGCAGTGTAAGCATCATCTTGTTGTGCAACTTCATTAAACGAATTCCTCTGCTCAAACCTTTGCAATACTCTCCAGTCATCGCTACGTGCAAATGTGTCTTCCAAGAAAAATATCTGTGTTGCTTGATTTGCCAAAATAAAAGGCTCGTTGGTCTGGTACGCCGCCTTGACATTGATGGATTTGAAATAATCATCAGCTCTGGGTTTTGCGATCCTGGAAAACAGGTTATACCAACGACAGCACAACAGAACCACACACCGATGATCCTCGAAACTGGAGATATACTGCAACTGAACAATGTCTGTTATGTTAGCATACATTTCAGTTGTCTCTTTGTCATACGTATCCGTGCTCATGATGGCACTGTTTTGTGTCTTCCTGCCTTCGTCTCGTGCAAGGGTGTTGTAGCGCACATCTCCAACAACGCAAGATTCATAATGTCTTACCCGAGTATCAGGACCCATTGCTAGTGAGTAAAGGGCATCATCAACTGCCTGCCCATCCTCCCGCATCTTCTTAACCTATGGTTAGAAAATAGACAAGCTGATCATCTTATGTACTCAATATATTAAAAAAACTGACAGTGCACTTCAAAAGCTTACATGGTTCTTGAACCATTTCGCAAATCCTGCCATAACCAGTTTGTCAATGTTTCTTGGATTTTGCGGCAGTAACTCCTCTTTGTAGATGCTGCACAACATAGTGATCGCGTCAAACATCTAAATATATAAGAATGTGCTGCAAGTTTGGTAGATTACGATGTATAAGCTGCAGTACTGCACTTACTTGATATAAGGTAGTATCTCAGGACAGTTATTCAACACATACCAAACCATTTTGTCCAAATCTTTAGGTTTGTCCTCTTGTCGACTCTTCCCTGTAACTCGAACAGAATAATCGAAAACATTGAGCCCGGGATTGTCTTCACCCACCTCTTTGCTAAGCTGATCAGCTGTTTCAATGTATTTTGAGCAGAATGTCAACGCTTCTGTAGCAATGTAGGCCTCTGCAATGGAACCCTCGGGTCTAGCTCTGTTCCTAACATAGCCCTTGAAAGTGCCTAGCCGCCTTTCAATAGGGTACATCCAGCCATACTGTACTGGACCTCTAAGTAGTGCCTCATCAGGTAGATGAACAGCCAAATGCACCATCACATCAAAGAAGGCTGGAGGATATATCTTCTCAAGGTCGCATAGGATAGTTGGTATCTTGTCTCTAAGACGCTCCAAAGCATCTATCCTGATATTCCTACTGCAGAGTTCCCTGAAGAATTGTCCCAACTCTGCAACTGCTCTGTATAAGTCAGGGCGGCCCAATCCTCTAAGGATAACAGGTAAAACCCTTTGAAGTAGGACGTGGCAGTCATGAGTTTTCAACCCTTGTACCTTGTTTCCATCTGCACTGACTCTCCTTTCAGGGTTGGAAGCAAATCCATGTGGGAATCTCACACGTGACAGGACCTCGCAGAATTCTTTTCTTTTTACCTTGTCCAAGACGTACACAGCTGGTGCCATATCCCGTGGTTTACCTTCATCTTGCACCTGCAAATCCTGTCTGATACCCAGGTGTGTCAAATCAATCCTAGATTTTAAGGTATCTTTCGTCTTGCCTTCAATATTAAGAAGTGTGCCGATAATGCTGTCACATATATTTTTCTCGATGTGCATCACATCAAGATTATGCCGCAGATCCAAATCTTTCCAATACTCCAAGTCCCACAAAGTGGACCTGCGGGTAAACAATAATCTCTCTTCTGCCCTGCCACGCTTCCTTTTCCCGCTACCATTATCAGGATGGTTTCCTGGTGTAATATGCCTGACCTTCTCTAATTCCACTTGCAACTCATCGGCGGTGAGCCTCTTTGGCGCATCACGGTTTTCATGCTTTGCATTGAACACATGTCTTCGGTATTTTCTAGGAAGCGGCTTGTCCTTGGCAAGGAAACGGCGGTGTCCAATGTAACAGATCTTGCTAAGTATTGCGTATGACAGCGGATTCCTGTCACAGCGAACACATGCATTGTAACCATGTGTCGTTCGCCCTGACATAGTGCCCAAAGCCGGATAATCATGGATGCACCAAATTATAACAGCACGCAGAAAGAAATCAGCTGGTGGGCTGCTATATAGGTCTCGAGTGAGAACACCCTTCCATAGCTGTTGAAGTTCCTCCACAAGAGGCTCCATGAACAAATCAAAATCCTTTCCAGGACTTTTTGGACCTGGGATGAGCAAGGCCATCATGTAGTTTGATTCTTTGGTGCAGACATTTGGAGGCATGTTGTAAGGGATAACAAGCACTGGCCACATGCTATATGTGGCGCTCTGGTGGCCAAATGGGTTAAATCCATCTGAAGCTAAGCCAAGTCTAATGTTTCTCGGGTCAGCAGCAAACTCTTTGTGTTTATCATTGAAGCTTTTCCACTCACTACCATGAGATGGATGGCTCATTACATTCTGATCTCTGTACTCCTGGTTCCTAGAATGCCACAGTACATCCTCTCTTGTTTCAGCATCATGAAACAACCTCTGCAATCTTGGTGTAATTGGAAAATGTCTCAGAACATTATGAGGAATCCTCTTCACAGCATCGCCATCTTTCCATCTTGATGATTTGCATTTCGGGCATTCACTTAAGTTGGCATAATCCTTCCGGAACAGAACACAATTATTCTTACAAACATGGATCATATCATATCCAATTCCAACTGCACGAAGGAAATTCTTCATTTTACTGTAGGTGTGTGGCAGCTCAGACGCATCTGGGAAAGATTCGCGGAAAGCAGCCAACATCGCATCGAATGATTTGTTGGTCATCCGCTCAGATGTCTTCACCTGAAGAAAGGTGACCATAGCTGAGAATACTGACAGCTTATTTCCTGGGGTGACAGCAACGTTGCATTGTTCCAACATGCGGGCCCACCGTTTTTCTTCTGCAGGTGAAAGTTCACGGAATGCACGAGCATTTCGTAGCATTGTTTCAATGTTGGTCAAACTCACTGGCTCCGCCACCACCACCTCCTCCTCCTCTTCCACCTGAGCATCAGGCAGATCAAGATGGTGATCTGCTGCTTCCACGTAGTCAATAACATTGACGTTCACAGCTTCACCATGATGAACCCACCTAGTATATGTGACCGACATCCCATACAAGTGTAGATGATTTTGCACAGTTGACTGGGGTCTTGTAACTGAATTCATACAACTGCTACACGGGCAGAGCACATCTGATTTCGGACCACCGTACTCAGCTCTGATAAAGTTCATGAAGTTTTCAACCCCCTCGACATATGCAGCGGAGAATCTTCGAGCAGAAGTTATCCAAGTCCTGTCCATCTGTTAGACATACAAATTAGTTCTTCTACTAGATATTACAGGAAAAACATATATGCTTTTTTATGAAGTCCAGAAAAAAATACCTAGGTCGATGTCTAAAGCTATGGCAAGATATTTGGACGAGCAGATCTAAGTAACGAAATATATGTAAAGCTAATTCAGCAAACAGATTTGAGTGCCAAATTATGGCAGGCTGTTTCAGAAGTCAATGAGGCCGAGCACACAGCCATCGAACTATCGAAGGCCATCGCAGCAACAAAGATCGAGTATAAAACGGTGTAGAGCTATTTCACCTAACAGATTGGCTACTAGACCATGGCAATCTACGTCACAATAAATATATGGCAGGATATTTTAGCAACTAATCGGCCTTGGCATGCCATCTCAGCTAAGCAGATTGAGTGCAGAATAGGGCAAGGAAGCTTCTTAAGCAAAGCATATTGACAGTAAACTACTTCGACAAACAGTGAGATTAACAGCGTCTATCAGCTAACATTCATCGCTACACCGACATGAACGGGGCCTCAGTCTATAATGCGTGTACCGTGGGAGAAGCTGACCACCGTGCGTCTCCACATGAACGTCGCCAGTGGTGGTGGCGCTGACCGCCGTGCGCCTCCACAAGAACGTAGCCAGAGGTGGCGGCGCGGCTAGAGGACGGCAGTCTACGAGAGCGTACTATGGGAGCGAGAGGATCGCCGAACCGCGTCGAGGGCGGCTTTGGCGGAGCGAATGGAGTGGAGGGGGACAGGGGGGAGGGGGTTTGGGGAATATTATTGGCTAGTTGGCCGAAGGGCGGTTGAATCGTATTTGGGGGGAATTTTTGGGTGTGTGTGGGGGGGGGGAGGATTTTCGCGCGGTGGGCGGGGGGAGTTTGATGCATGGTCGGTTTCTCCAAGTGCAGTCCCACGTGTCAGTGAAGAGGCAAGACGAAGCGCGTTCCGTTTGCGTGAGCCGTGTGCAGGACCGAACGTGTGTGGGGTGCAATGCGACCGCGACAGGAGTGATGTGAGTGTACCGCATTTTTTCCTTTTAAACTAGGTGCTTCGCCCCCACAAAAAAATCTGTTGCTTCGCGCGATCCATCGATACTACTACTAGTAATCCGGTAATGCCAACTAAAACGGCGCGGCCGGGTCTTTTCCCGCGCGATATGCTGGGAGGTTGGCTTAGTTGGGTTTTTTAGGACGAGTAATGCTACACCTACGTAATCCCAGTTACGAAATTAACGTAATGTGAAACGTGTGAGCTGTTGATTGTAGATGAGGGGCCCACCACCATGAAAATCAGGGGAGGAGAGAGAGGCAATTTACGTTAACCCTTTCGTAGGTTCCCGTAGATGTAGAAAGATGTGTCCGATCCTGCAATATAGGCCGTCCGATCTATATCTAACGGATAGGAAGGAAACTATGACAATTTACCCGCACTCCTCTCCACATTTGCAGATAAGGCTTTCCCTCGTTCATCCTTTTCTCCCACAAGATCTTGATCTTCCGTGCAACGCACGGGCATCTTGCTAATACTCCTACAATATGTATATTATTGTGAAAGTTCATATACACCGGCTGAGATTAATGCAAACACGGCAGATTTTCATTACATTTCGAACTTTTATAGGACAAAAAAATAAAAGAAACCCGACCCTAAACCTATTCTACGGCGGCGACCGACGTCCTCCATCTGTGATCTCCATGTACGGGGGCGGGGTTCAAGACCCGTGAAGTGAAGGTGCGGTCTCCGGCGAGGAAAAGTAGAACACGGGAGACGGACCGGCCAGTTGGCACACCATGCCCTGCCGCCTCCCATGCCCTACTCATCCTCGGAGGAGTCCCCGACCTCGGCGGTGCCGGACGTTGGACGGCGGCAAGTAGGACGCGTGGCTGACGGTGCTCCCGTCGTCGGCCGCCAGCGTGGCCACCGCTTGTGCGGCGACTTCAGCGAGGGCGGCGACCTCGAGCTCCATCCCCGAAGACAAGCTCTCCCGCAGAGCGTTCGCGCTTGCGGTCATGGCGGATGTGGTTCCAGGTAGGAGGACGATGCGCTATGGTGTGGAGGTTAGCTGGGCGTTGCCGCTTTAAGTAGCGCATTCCGGTGAGGCCAAGCGTCCGGGTGCGTCATTAAGTCGCCGGAGTTGTTCCTCGGGCACCGAGCCTCTTAATGACGACATACGAACGGACGGCATGAATGCGGGCAGCTGGCGCCGGCTGGGAACGCACCGCGCGACGGCGCGAGGGACGAGGGTTTTGGTGTGCCAGGGTAGTCAGCTGCGGTCGTGGCAACTTTGGAGATGCCCTTTGCTCACATGCGATCCCCGCAAGTCATTGAAAAAGCAAGATGACCCGGCATGGTCTCAGGTCCAGAGGATGCAGTTGGCCGCGCTACACCACTCCGCGGACGCGTCGCGGCGCCCCGTGCATCCTCGACGAGCCGGGTGTTGGGGTGTGTTTGGATTGTGGCCAAAGTGCACCTTGCCAAAATTTTGGTCATGACCAAAAGATTGGTCTTTGTTTGGATGGTTGCCATTTTTTTGGCATGCCAATGAACTCTAACCAACTCTAGTTCATTTTTCTTGCCAATGTTGGCCAAATCATGGGCAACCAATACCTCAACCAAAATTTTGGTCATGACCCAAAGATTGGTCTTTGTTTGGATGGTTGCCATTTCTTTGGCATGCCAATGAACTCTAGCCAACTCAAGTTCATTTTTCTTGCCAATGTCGGCCAAATCATGGGCAACCAATACCTCAACCAAAATTTTGGCTACCCAATGCTTTGATGGGGCAACCTTGGGCACAAACCAAACATACCGTTGGTCGTGCCACAGCACTAACGCCACCCTCGGCAAACTGAAACCGACCGTGTCTAGCGACGATATGAGCGTGTCGCTCACCGCGGTCGCCGTGTCCAGAGGCGGTGCTGGAGCTGCGCCCCGTTGTTGGCCCCAACGACCCACATGAACGGTTGTCGGTGGCGAGGAGGTCGTGGGCCAGCTCCTCCATTGGACTAGTCTGCGCTACGTCGTCCCGACGGGTGTGCCCCACATGTCTGTTTCCCTGTTTTCCCGGCCATATTCGAGCGTCAGTGCTCCGCGTTGCGCATTAGGCCTTTCACTATGTAGGCCAAGCGAGACAACTTATTGTTTATTTGAGCCGTTCAAGTATAATCATGTGGCGTTTGCTTATTTCTCATTCCTCTCCAACCCTCTTCTCCATCGATCATGTCGCCCTCCAGTCGAGTCCATCCTCCCGCATGCCTCATTTGAACATTCCGCCGAGTATCATTCGCATGTACCCACCCTAGTCCTCTTTCAATAGATCTCCGGACCCCGAGATGAAATCGAGAGGGAACGAGTGGGGGCACGTGATACCTAAGGCGGATTCAAAATTTTGAACCGGTGATCATAGCATCCGCAAATCATATATAAAGGGTATTCAATGTTCGTTTCGTTTTTGAACGTACAATATACTCCCTCCTATCCTTTCTACTCCCTCCTTCCATCTATATTGGGCCTAATGCATTTTTCAAGACCGCCTTTGACTATTGACAAGATTAATAGTACATGACATGTATAATGCGAAAATTATATCATTGGAAGCTCCTTTCACATACGAATTTGATGGTATGCTTTATTTAAGTTGCATGTCATATATTATTGCTCTACCTTTTGGTCAAAGTTAGCCTCGAAAACGCATTAGGCCCTATACAGATGGAAGGAGGGAGTAGTTTACATATAAGTTTTATGTGTAGTCAAAGTATATCTACTTTGATAAAAAAGGTATCAACATTCAACAACGCCCAATCAATATTGTTAGATTCGTACGTACTCCTAGATTTGTACTCGAGATGGTTTCCAATTTGACTATTGACAAGATTAATAGTACATGAGATGTATAATGTGAAAATTATATCATTGGAAACTCCTTTCACATACGAATTTGACCGTATGCTTTGTGTAAGTTGCATGTCATATATTATTACTCTAACATTTGGTCAAAGTTAGCCTCGAAAAACGCATTAGACCCTGTATGCTTTGTGTAAGTTGCATGTCATATATTATTACTCTAACATTTGTGTAAGTTGCATGTCATATATTATTACTCTAACATTTGGTCAAAGTAGTATAGTGGAAGTGGATCCTCTGACGTAGGTATCCCTGCCTTACCCTCCCTTTCGGTCACTTACTGGCGGACCCCATGCTTGCTAGGCCCCGCATGTCAGTTACTCAATGGGTTCGGCCACGTCAGGGGATCCTCATCCGTAGTAATACTCCCTCTGTTTTTATTTACTCCGCATAAAATGGAGGGAGTGGTGGTATAATAAATGACGCGGGCGGGGGAGGGGGAGGGACGTCGGTTTGCTCTCAACTGCGGTCCCACAAGCGAGCGAAAACGCAAGACGAAGCGCGTTCCATTCGGTGGGCGACGTGGAGGGTCCAGCATGCCGGGCTGCAATGCGAACGCGACAAGAGCGATGTACAGTCAAAACCGATTGACTGGTCGTCACCGGAACCACTATTCACACCAGAACCTTCGCTGCTCGGCCTACGCCAGCCACTGCCCTAAAACCACACCAAATCTCCAGCCCATTCCCCCACCTTTCGATCCCCTAGCCCGCATCAAGCGTCCCCTAGTTCGCCGGAAAGCCATGGTGCGCCGCAAGATCACTTACTACAAGATGCTGACGCCGGAGCGCCGCGCAGAAATCGCGGTGGCGGTCGGCGCCACAGACCTCCGTTCCCAAGCTCGCTTTGTGGCAGGCCAATCCCCGAGTTCTCTGGAGCCAAGCTACGAGGAGGAGGAAGCCGATCCAATGTTCATGGTGGAGGTCGCGGTGTAGAAGGCCCCCGATGGGTTTGAGACGATGGACGTCGACTTCATGCCGGCGTCCGAGTCCCGCATGGTGCAGGCGGACCAGCGGTTCAACATGGCAATACTAAAGGAGGACCGGGAGGCAGATGCTCAACTCGACGTGGAGCGCGCGCATGCCGCTGCCATCGAGGCTCTCCTGCAGGCAGAACCGAATGTCGTGGATGTGAACCGGGCGGCGGAGGCTCAACTTGAGGCGGAGCGCGCGGATGCCGCTGCCATCAAGGTCCTCCTGCAGGCGGAACCGGATGTCCTGGACTTGAACCGGGCGGCAGGGGCTCGACTCGACACAGAGTGCACGGATACCGCTCTCATCGACGCCCTCCTGCAGGCGGAACCGGACATCCTGGACTTGAACCGGGCGGCGGAGGCTTGACTCAACGCAGAGCGCGTGGATGCCGCTGCCATTGAGGCCCTCCTGCAGGCGGAGCTGGACGTCCTCGACTTGAACCGGATTGTGCTCTCGTCCATGCAGAGCGCCCGCACGCTCCGCTTGAACGAGTAGCTGGAGGCTGAGGACAACCACGGTGCGGAGACACACGTCGGTAGCGGCGGCTGGTTCGCGCCGGCAGCCAAAGACGACGAGGCCGTCTCTTTCCATGAGCAGTGATAGTTTTCTTTATGTTGTTGTTTTCATGGATCTTTTGCTGTGTAAAACACTACTAGGAAAAGGGCTATAGATGGAATTGACACTAATGGCGCACCAGACATGTGGTGCGCCATTACTATATACTAATGGCGCACCATGTGTTGGTGCGCCATTAGTAATTTTTTTTTAATTTTTTCAAAACTACTAATGGCGCATCGCCATTACTAGTTGAACTAGTAATGGCGCACCACATCCACGGTGCGCCATTAGTAATTTTTTTTCAAAACTACTAATGGCGCACCGTGGGAGTGGTGCGCCATTACTAGTTCACCATTACTAGTTGAACTAGTAATGGCGCACCATGCCACGGTGCGCCATTAGTAACTTGGCCCAAACATTCGCCCGAATGCACCCGCCTGGTGGACCGCCTTTTCAGTTTCAAAAAAATAAAAGAAAATGATAGAAATGTCAAAAAAATAAAAGAATATAAGATTCCCATGTGATATGTGGTCTAGTTGTTAGCAAAATTTACAAACATGAATTTTCGACTTTTTTGCAAAATCTCTCGAGAATTTGTAGAAATGGGCATAACTTTTGCGCACGAACTTGGATAAAAAAGTTTTTTATATGAAAAATCATCTACTCGAAAAGTTACATCCGGATTTAACAAGGGGAACCCCGTTAAACATTTTCAAAATCCTCAAAAACCTAACCGAAAAAAGATACGGGGCTTTTAAAATCTGGAGAGGCAAACATTCAAAAAAAATTCAAACTTACTAATGGCGCACCTGCCCATGGTGCGCCATTAGTATCTTCCCGCCTTCAAAATTCAAAATAAGTCAAAGAAATAAAAAAAAGTTACTAATGGCGCACCTGCCCATGGTGCGCCATTAGTATCTTCCCGCCTTCAAAATTCAAAATAAATCAAAAAAATAAAAAAAGTTAGTAATGGCGCACCTGCCCACGGTGCGCCATTACTATGTCGTATATATGGCTGGGCGCACCTCCTCCACTCCACCTCTCCTCCACTCCATCTCCTCCTCTCCTCCACTCCATCTCCTCCTCTCCTCCACTCCATCTTCCCTTCTCTCCTCCACCATACTACCCTCCTCCTCTCCGGCGACCTCTTCCTCCTCTCCGGCGACCTCCTCCTCTCTGGGGACCTCCTCCTCCCTCCTCTCCTCTCCTCCCCTCCCCTCCCCTCACGATTTCTCCTCCCTCCTCTCCGGTGAGCTCCTCCTCCCTCCTCTCCTCCCATTCCCTCATGGTTTCTCCTTCCTCCTCTCCGATGCTTCGGTGAACTCCTCTCCGGCGACCTCCTCCTCCTCTCCGGCGATGTAGGCGAGCGCCTCTCCGGTGACCTCCTCCTCCTCCTCTCCGGTGAACTCCTCTCCGGCAAAAGAGCACGGCAAAAGAACGTACAAGATCCAAAAACAGGAACAAAATTTGAATAATATCGTGCCAAAAAACGAGCAAAAAAAACTAGCAAAAAATGGGCAAAAAAAATCACGATCCAGATCCAAATTCAAAATTCAAAAATAGCAATGGTGCACGGTGGGGGTTAGACGGTGCGCCACTACTATTTTCCCGCCTTCAAAATTCAAAAATACTAATGGTGCACCGTGGCCTATACTAATGGCGCACCGTGGCCTATACTAATGGCGCACCAGTGGTGCGCCATTAGTATACCAGGTACTAATGGCGCACCAGTGGTGCGCCATTAGTAAAAAATACTAGTGGCGTGATACTAATGGCGCACCAGTGATGCGCCATTAGTAGGCAAAACTGGTGCGCCATTAGTAGCCCTTTTCCTAGTAGTGAAAACATATATTTGTTATGCAAGTCGCCTGACTTGGGTCAGTCTACCATTTCAGGCAGTTGGATGAATATCCTACGTCTCCTAACCCTTCTTTCCTTCTTCCTCACCTCTTCTTCTTCCCCAACAAACGACCGCACGGGCCGTACGGATACTCCCCAACATGCGGTTGGATAAACATACTCTATGAACGAAAATTATGTGTCAGCGATAGGATGGCTGAGTTTGGTGTGTTCACATGCGACAACACATGTCAATGAGGGTGTGTTCCCTTGGTTGGGTTTGCGGCGTGCAGGAGCGACTGTGTGAGGGTGCGGTGCGACCGCGGCGTGCAGGAGCGACCGTGTGAGGGTGTGGTGCGACCGCGATAGCCGTGCGCAAGTGTACCTCCTTCTCATTTTGAAAACTTTAGGCAAGCTTGGCAAAAATGTGTGGCGAAGTTTGGCAATGCAAGGCCTAGACCCAAACAGGATAAGTACGTACTCCCTCTGTTTCTTTTTAGTACGTACTAGGAGTACTAGTGTTAAAAAAGAAAGGCTGGGTTTTCCTTCGCGGGATTTAATCGATACAAATCCTCGTTTCACATGTCAATTAATGCGTATTTTCTTCTCCAAAGACCAAAGAGCTAACCATCTCACTCCTCATCGCTTGATTAATGCAGCGCCATGCAAACCAACCTTCTCACTTCCGCATGCATGCAGGGGATATTAATGTCCTTGGTTGCTAACCCCATCAATTTTGCCTCGATTAGTGTTAGTGGCCCTTTCCAAATTGTAATTTTGATATACTAGCCTTGTGTACAAAAAATGGAGGTAGTAACTATATTTGACTTCCTTCCCCATTGCGGTGACGTCGACGATATTTTTGTTGTGGTGGTTTGGCGAAGTGCGTTCGACGGAGAACACCATTTGCATCCAGGAAGTCCTTTACTAGTACTACTAGGAGTAACTAATGCGGTGAGATGGCTTCTCGAGAAGACGATGGAGAAGCGGAGTCAGCGAAGAGTGAAATGATGGTTGCTTCGTCCGTGCTTTTGTGATTTGACGCCTCACTGCTTTGTGATTTGTGATAGAAGGGACAGGGGAGTAGACTCTGTGCTCTATACTGTAGTACTACATGCGTCCAAGCATGGGAGAAAGAGGAGAGACGTTGCATTTTTCTATTCCTTCAATCAATCAATCACGGAGCTTCGGTTCCATCTTTTTCGCTTTGGCAACACCGTCCACAATGGTTCCCATGATGCCAAAAGCTATTTTCACATTTGGCTACACATTGTGGACGCCCTTAACCGTACCACTTGGTTTTGCTCCTGTGTGCTATCTATACAAATCTCAATTATATTGATCTAAAAATTATAGAATCGAGATTAGTAAAAAGGAGGTGATTTTGCCGCGCGGATGGCGGGGGAGGTTTCTTATTTGAGCAATGCTACATCCACGTAATGGTTTACGTAAAGTTACGAACTGATGTGATGTGGGACTATTTGATTGGATTAAAGGAAAGGATTAGGCCCACCCCACCTGAAAATCAGGGGGGCATATATAGATTAGATGGAAAGTATACGTAGCAGGTACGTAGCCCTTTGTAAGTCTAGGATTAGGCTTCTTATTTTCGGAGGACGTTGTCCTGGCGGTTTGCTAACATGCGGTCCCATGTGTCAGTGCTTGACCAAGCCGATCCGCGTCCCACATGAGGCAGAACAACGGCAGAAGCAACACGTGGTTAAGTTGAAGAAGATGAGGGAGAAGCGGATTCAGCAACGAGTGAAATGATGGTTGCTTCGTCCCTCCAACTTAACTGCGGGAAAGGTGCAGCTTTGTGATTTGACGCCTCATTGCTCATTACTATGCCGGCGCCATGCGTGGGGTGCTTCACCCCGGCTGCTCTGCACTGTATTCCGGTATGGCACGTGGACCCGGTAGCTTGATGTCCCACATGTCGGCGAAAGGGACTAGAAGATTTATGAAAGCGAGCGCTCCACTCTTACGACGGAGGAGTAGACGACATGGTGACCCAGTGAACTGTCACTTGTACTGTATAGTACTAGTATAGTATTGCTGTTTCGCACGATCCATCGATACAAACCCGATTAAACAGGAAAGGGCGGGATTTTTCCCGCGCGGTAGATGATTCTGGCCATACATTTTAAAGGCAATTTTAATGTATGCAAACTGAATAATTATAAGTAACAATATGATATCTAGTAAAACTGAAAACACATATGATTTATTGTGTTAGAGTGTATTAGTAGTGTTGTATTGCATAGTTGTTAGATGTAACATGCGAGAACGTGTAGAGATGTAGTTTTGGAGGGCCTACAGAGAGAAAAGCGTAATACGGTCACCGAACTTCAGAATAAGCTGATTACGGTCACTATATACATTTTGCGGTGATTATACGGTCACTTGCTCATAGCTCAGCATCGGATTGCACTCTGTTGACCGGCCAAATAGTCTGCGTGGCGCCATGTTGACTAGTTAAATTGACCATGTTCGTTGTGGGTCCCACCTGTCAGTTCGCATAGACAAAAGGTCAGATAAACACAAATTTACGCAGGCGCAACAAAGCTCCAACCCGTGCGCGGGAATCACCTGGTTGTGTATGTGTCTGTCAGGGCCTGATGTGTGCGCGTGCACGTGTAGGTTGAGCACTTGAGCATGAGAGTGTGTGTTGGTCATGTGGTGTACTGGTGTGTGCATGCATGCGTGCATGTGTGCGTGTGAGTGTTGCGTGCGTGTGTGGCTGCGTGTGTATGTGTGAGTGTTGCGTGCATGGGTGCATGTGTTTGTGTGAGTGTTGCGTGGATGCAATTCGTGTGCATGCGTGCGTGTGTGTATAATCACCACACCAGCTCCTGTGTGTTAAAACAGACGGCTCAACATACCAATACAAGGCCACCTTGTCCGCTGTGCCTGCGGTCATGACTTCGAACCACCGTCCAAATATTTTTTGTCGTTTGTTTTCATTCTTACTAGCAAGATGCCCGTGCGTTGCATGTAACATCAAGATGCATTTGTATGACTTGTTTATCTTGTGAGATAAAAGGATGAACGAGGGAAGGCCTTATTTGCAAATGTGGAGGGGTGTGCGTGTACCTTTTTGCAAAATTGCCATAGTTTCTTTCCTATCCGTCAGATATAAATCGGACGACCTATATTGCAGGATGGCAGGCACACCATCATCACCAACTCTGTTTTTTATAAGAGTGTATTTTATGTATTTTATAAGAGTGTAGATGTAGAGTAGATACAAGTCGACAGGTGGGCACGATGGTAGTGAGATAATGTGATGCAACACTAGAGGTGCCACGTGGAGCGTTTAACTGGTCAACTAGTCATGTCATGAGCAAATACAGAGTTGTACGGTGAGCCCGTGACTGCATAATAACCACTAAACATAAATGGTGACCGTAATGAGTGGATTCTGAAGTCCAATGTACGTATTGTGCTTTCGCTTCAAATACAATGATCGTCATTGCATATATCACGAGAGAAAGATGAAACATGCCTGAATTTTCTGGGGGGCTTACTTTTAGAGGACCTAGAGATAGTTTTGTATGCATACGTGAAAGGGCGTACAGGGGGGGGGGGAGTATGCGATGGAGAGAGAGATGCTCCTCATTTCTCTTTATTATGACTAACTTTGTATATTGTATAAAAATATACAAATTCATAGTGCGGAATAAATATCATTGTGGGCACCATGCAATGCAAATTAGCGTTCGTACTCCTCCATATAACTTTGTAATGTTGTATATATGTAGAAACTCTAAAATATTTTTTTGGCCACACTTTATTCAAAAGGAATGTTGTATGCGAAATAAACGTGAAGAGAGGGCTTTTTAGATCAATGGGGTACGTGATGTAACATGTGTGAATGTGTAGTTCATGCATTTGGCGGTGCCTAGAGAGGTATGTGCGTGTATTACGTATTCGAGAGAGGCATGGATAGAGGGGCCGATGGGGGGGGGGCATGGGAGAGATAGCACGAGAAATGAGAGTGGTCTAGAGAGAGAGATGAATATGACGTCACGACAAGAGATTCCATTCCGTTGAGTGTGTATATGCAAGGGGGGAGGGAATAGAGGCACCAGGAGAAATTTTCTATGTGTGTGGTGTTTGTGTTGGTATTTGTGGGTGTGAGAAGATAATGAGACATGGGGGCAGAGGGTGTGTCACCGCGTGAGGTCCGGTGGGTCGAGGTGAGGCCCTTCGTTTTTTTCCGTCCTGCGCCACATTGGTTGACCCGTGACGCATTTAGGAAGACCCATGGATGACTAGTCATACAAGACAAAGATAGCAGAATTGTGAAGAACTCTGTGTCCACTGACAAAGCCGGCTAGGATTTGTAACCCTAGGTTCTCGGACTAAGGTAACCCCTTTATCTCTGATATTACTATTCATCCAACCTAACTTTAAGGGGCATCCTACAGAATGCTCTGCTAGAATCATACTCGTCGATTAGGAAGAGAGATGTGAGACAATGCGTGAGAGACAGGCGTAAAGATAATGTGCGTACATGAGACACGTAGGCAGGTCCATGTATATAGAAAGGGTCAATGAGGATTGTGCGTGTGTATGTTTGCGAGAGGAAGAGTGCTTGTGATAAAGGTTAGTGAAAACAGTTGTAAATGGTTACGAGAGAGAGGGAGGGTTATATCTAGAGCATGTGTGAGAGAAAGACACCTCGGGAGAGTGTGTGTGAGCATGTGTGAGAGACCACCGATGGAGAGTGAAACTACACGTAAAAGACTGCTCTACACATTGATTAAAGATATAAATTGTATCCAAATATTAGGATGGGATCATGATATTTGCAATTCGCATAAGGAGCGGTCATTGATCCATCAGACATCTAGATTCTATCGAATTTGAGCATGTCTATGTTATTATTCGACACAATTGACCCACATAGTTTGTATTTTGAACTCCAGACAATGCATCGCTTTAGCAATCGAATATAAACGTGAGTATAGTTCATGTTGTGTGTGTAAAGCACATTATACATAGGAAAGTTACACAATGGACATTATAAATAGCTACTACCTATGAACTAGCATACATTTGAATTCAACTTAAGGTGGTTTAAAAAAATCGAATTCAACATGAAGTCCATTCAATTATTTGAATTTGATATCATGGCATTTGTAAACCATACCTAAATTATGGGGGCACCAATCTTTGTCTGATTTTGTACATAATAGCATATGTAGTCGTGTACAAAATAGATTCAAATTTAGCTCCTCCATTCCAAAATAATCGTAGTTATAGGATTTTAAAGTGTCAAAATTTCAAAAAGAAGCGGATAATTTAATGAGGTTTTCAAACATACAAGGTCAAATATAACGTTGTATATTTAGGTCAATCCTCATAGTTCAAGAGTACTCTAAACGTGAATGCTTGTGTTTCAAAATTTCGAACGAAGCGCCAAAAGAGCCTCTACTCGCCCGAAACCGCGTGAGACCAATGTTTGGTAGTACAAGGAAATTACTTTTCTAATAACTCCAACCCGTGAAACCTACCGGCCCGACGTCCAAAGGTCTAAACCGGGGTAGGTTTGTAGCTTGATCTAGACGCCACGCAACCGCATCCGAAAAACATTCATACACAATGGCGCCTAAGCACACATGCGCGCGGCCGAAATCGCTCCCGCCCACTATTTGGGACACCTGGGATTACCATCCTACCCCCGACCCGCAGTAGGTCCCAAATTTAAGAGGGGGGCAAAGTTTGTACTTTCCCCAAATTTCAAACAAGTGTGTCCCATCTTCTGTTCAAAAAAGCCAAAAACAAGCGCGTCCCAAACCGAAACATGGTTCCCCCCACCCGTCCGATTCCCCATTCGTACTCCGTGAGCGCCAAAACTACCTCTCCACCAGCTGCGAAACCCTGGCATCCTCTGTCCGCCACCCCATCCCACCCATCAACCGCCGCCCTCCTCCATCACGCCGGAGCCGATACCTCGACGTCGTCGTCCACCGCAACCTCAACCGCAACGCCCTCCACGGCTAGTAGTTGAAGCCGAGGCCGAGCCGTCCGTACCCGAGCCAGTTCAACCATGTCGTCCTGCGCCTCACCGCTGCCGCTCCAACTTTGCCACCCTCCATCGCACCGGAGTTGTTCCTGCTACGCTGTCCTTTTCCGCCTCGGATCTGCTTCCCCTCCGCCGACATACGGCCACGGCAACACAGTCAACAATTTGGCCATGGGTTCGTCCAAGCATGCACCCTCCAGAACATCGGTTTCCCCGGTAAAAACAAGAAGATCGGCGCGACATGTGGGGGTGACCACACCGGCAACCAAAAAAGGTACTCCTCTTCCCTTATTCGTGCAAATCTTACGTCTCTGCTTGCATGGTATTCATCCCACAGAAGACACTAGTTGACCGCTTCTTCTTGATACTAGATGTTCCTAGTAACTCGCAATGCACAAGGTTTCTCCTCATATACTATTTCACCTTAGCTAGAGGTTCGTCGCCCCCCTGAATTTCAATTTCTGGCCACTTGATTCCTAATTAACGGAAGCATTCCCCGGCGTAACAGGCGCTAGTACGCCTATTACGCCGGGGAAGCAGCGCCTTGGTGTTTATCATAGGGGCGTGTGCGGCCTAGAGCTACTGGCGCCCGATATGGAGGTCGGCCGGGACTAAAGGGATGGCCTGGGGGTGCTGCCAAGCACGGCGGTGGTGTGAGGTCGATGGGAGGGCGGGGCGGCGGAGGCAGGGGTCTGGGCCGGTGGTCGCTGGCGGTTCGAGAAAGATCGTCAACAGTGACTGGCGGGAGGTAGACGAAGGCCATCTTCCCGTTCCTTATAGATCGAAAGGTTCATTAAAAAAATCGACTGACCTATTTATTTTCAGTCGACTGTTATCTTAGATATGACCACATGTGGTGGTGTGCTGGAGGAGTACCTGCATTTCCTGTGCTCATATATTACAAAATCATACGGAGTAGAATCTAATTTTGTTTGCCATGCAATGTTGTAGAGCTACCATATGTCTCCTGTCATTTATTTTTCAGCCACTTGCTATCTGCTACTTTTACAGTGCACTAGTTCTGCACACACTTCACCCTTACTCTCACTGTTGTGTCTTTATGCAAGGGTATTTCAAACTCTGCTGCCATGAGAGAAGCCAAAAAGGAAAGAGATAAGTCGCTCTAGCTTGTTGTGCGGCTAGGCAAGACACGTTTCAATGCTTTAATGGGTGTAGTGTCAGCAGATGGAGACGAGGAACGTAGCTCTGGAGTTGATGACCTTGCTCGCAATGAACCACCATCCCAGGTGCTTGCTTTAACTTCGTGGTGTCATATGTGGTTGCATGTTCCATATGGTGTCTAGCTTGTATTCGAAAGGCCGAAGTCGATAAGATAAGGAAAGATATTTTTTTACATGAACCACCATCCCGTGAGCACTAGAAGACAAATAGCTAGTCAGGGCACTGGCCGAGCCAGTGACAAGCCCAACAAAGATAGGCATCGCCTGGAAGCCAACTAAAAAGCTGCGATGGTGGCGAAGCAGCCCGCCTCCCACCAGGCTCTCAGGTCCTAGATGATCATGCTCACCACTCCAGCCGGATGTCTAGCTTGTATTGCTTCCAATTTGGTTAAATTGCATCTGCTTAGCTTACACATTATACCTTTGAATATGACATGCCTTTCTGTTTTTGGTACATACTAGTACATCTATGTATTAACCATGTTCTTACATCAAACTAATGTTCTTGTGTATCCCTCATCAATCACTTATGACGAGGCAGGCAGGCAAGGGGACTACTCCTCATTTAAAGAATGCAGCGTCAGCCTCCCGACATGATTCTCAAGAAACAAAAATGCTACATGAAGATAGTGAACATAGCTCTGTAGTTGATTACATCATTTCCCCTACACTAGCATCACAGGTGCTTGCTCTAACTTGGCAGCGTGATATGTGGTTGCATGTTGCATATGGTGTCTAGACTGTAATTCTTCCAATCTGGTTAAACTGCATGTGCTAGTCTGCTTAGCTTATACATTATACCTGTTAATGTGACATGCCTTCCTGTATTTAGTACATAGTTAAGCTATCTATTAAGCATGTCCTTACATAAAACTATTGTTTTTTTTGTATCCCGCATCAATCAACATGACGAGACACCTTTAGTATATGCAGTGCGATATTAGTTGCATCTTTCATATGATTTATAGCATGCGCTGCTTCTAATTTGTTGAAATTCCATTTATGATGGGACGCTTTTAACTTGGCAGAGTCATATTGGTTGCATCTTTCATGTGGTGCCTAGATTGCATTGCTTCTTATTTGCTGGAATGGTTTCTGCTTAGTTTACACAAACAGTTGTGAACATGCCATGCCATCCTGTTTTTCGTACATATTCCATCCTGGTATCATGTGTTTGCCTTACATCAAAGTAGTGATTGTTAGTATCATGCATGAATGAGTTCTGAAGAGACAATTTTATTGCTTTTTCTTGTCGGTTTTACTTGACAATTCAAAATCAATAAAGCGGAAGGAAGTTAGCAAGACAGCGGATAAAGGTGCTCCTTCCGAATGGAGGGCCTCTACAGTTTCTACTCCTCCACACCCCCAAGATGATTTCCAAGACAACACATGCATAGACACTCAACAAAGCTGTGTTTATGATGAGCACGTCTCCCCTAGTGCAGCATCACCGGTGCTCCCTCTAACTTGGCACTGTTATATGTGGTTACGTGTTATGTGTGATGTCTAGCTTGTATTGCTTCTAATTTTGTTGAATTCCATCTGCTTACTTTACACATTATACTTGAGTAAGACACATGTTCTTGTTTCTAGAACATACAATATATGTCTATCACACCATGTTCTTACATCATATTACTAATGTTGTGTAACCTGCAACAATCACTTATCATAAGACACGTTTGACTTCGGAGTGTGATATAGGTTACATCTCACATTCTTTTCTAGCTTGTACTACTAATTTGTTGAAATGGCACTTATGACGAGACAATTTTAACTTGGTAGAGTGATATTCGTTGCATCTTTCATATGGTGTCTAGCTTTCATTGCTTCTAATTTGTTGAAATGCCTTCTCCTTAGTTTACACATCATAGGCTGTGAATATGCAATGCTGTGAATATGCAATGGCACTAATGACGAGAGACCTCTAACATGGTAGTGTGATGTTGTTTGCATCTTGCATATGATTTATTTCTTGTACTGCTTCACATTTGTTTAAACGCCATTTATGATGAGACACTGTTAACTTGGCAGAGCGATATTTGTAGCATCTTTCATATGGTGTCTACCTTCCATTGCATTGCTTCTAATTTGGTGAAATGTCTTCTTCTTAGTTTACACATCATAGTTCTGGTTATCTCTTCCGTCCTGTTTTTCATACATATTACATCCTCCTATCATGTGGTTGTCTAACATCAAAGTTCAGTTTGTCTGCATCACGCATCAATTTGTTCTGAAGAACTAAATTGTTATTCGTTTTTCTTGTCGGCTTGACTTAACATGGCACAGAGAAAGAGGAAGAAACACAGAATGGCTAGGAATGAGAAGCGGATGAATCCTGCAGATTCTGCTGGTACTGATGGTGCAATAGAAGGTCAAAGTCCAGCAGAAAATTCTACAAACACGGCATCCCATGCTACACGAGTTGCAAAAAAGACAAATAGAAACAAATAGCTGCCACCAAACAAGCAGAGACAACCCTAGTTCTTGCAACACCTACCATAGTACTACCAGCTGCACGACGTACTCGTGCTTCAACTGAGCTAGCAGCACGTTCCCAAGCTCCCTTGCCACCTGACACTACTTCCCAAGCACTCTTGACACAAGTTAGTTGGCAATATCAGATGAAACTTGTGAGCTTCAACAACAAGAAGGTAGTTGCTGGAGTCTAGTTACAGTTGCATGCTTCTTTATATGTAGTCTCACAGTTTGATGTACACTAACACTTCCTATGTTTGTTGTTGGACTAGAACCTAGGCGCAAGAGGAAACAAACATCAGGGATAATGCTCGATAGGTTATCTAAATCTAGAGTAGGAAGAATGTAGATCCGTTTTGAGGCAGGTTTAAAAAGGCCACGTGATGCTACAGAGTCAGCCAAGTTAGTATCAGAGGCAGCGGTTGCTGTTAGGTGTCATGTACGTATCCTCCCAACATGGATTCAGTACAGGAATGACAAAGACGAAACCCAGTTCAACACCTTCCTCGACCATTTATCTGTAAGTATGGTTATATATGGAAACTAGTAATATTGTCTTGCTCTGTCCAATACTTTCTAGGTTGATGATAATGAGACTCCCATAATTTTCAACAGATGAGGTTCAAGTTGGATAGCCAAGATGATGCAACCAGACAAGCTTGCACCCATGTTTTCAAGTCTGCTCTGCGACAGTATTGGTATAACTTGAGGAAAACTCACTTTGGAGGCAAGGCTAACAGTGAACTTGCCCAAACATCTCCAGTGGAAAATATATCTGATGAAGACTAGAGAGGCCTCGTTAAACACTGGTCCGATCCGAAGTATCAGGTACATTATATATATGTCATCAGATCACATGTTGAAGTCCTATTTACGCATGTGCCATACAAATCTATCTTCTTGTAGGTGAACTATTCAAAGAACAAGGCCAACCGTATGAAAGTGAAATTCCAACAGACGACAGGATCTCGTAGCTATATTGCACGCTGTGAGGCTCTTGTAATTAGCTGCTATTTCACTCTTTTCGCTGTACCATATTGTCAGATCTATATTGACTTGTTCCGAATGCAGACGAAAGCCCGCAAGGACCAAAAAGTACCTGAACCAAATGCTGTGGAAATCTTCAAGGACTGTCACACCAGCAAGAACAAGGGCATGACTACACCAGTCAAAGCCGCTGTTGTAAGTCCTTAATCCTCATGCCTTTTAACTACTACTTACTCTGACTTGTGCCTTGAACTGCATGGTTTGCAGCCAATGTCTATTACTCTTTTCAATTTTATACACAATTGTCTTAGCGTATCATTGCACCTTACAAGGTTTAAAATAGAGGAGTGATGTTCCTTTCATCTTGACCCGTAATCTAGTTCCGTGCTGGACTTGCCCACACAACGTTACAATTGCATGTTTGTCTGTTCTCAGTTGTTTTGTGATATGAATGACGTCATACTATGCTTACCATATTATAAACTTCGTCTCTTCATCCTTAGCCCTCAATACAATGTGAAGAAATAGACAATACATTAGCGATGGTACATGGTCATATGTTTGGAACCTGGTTTTATTATGTACTTTGCAATAAAATACAACTAATATTTTACATGGGTTCACCAGAATAAGTTCTGTATATAGACCAAAGCTATTTTGTTTGGTTTTGCTGCCTCCTTAATATCTTCTGTTCTGGTACTACTAATGTAAAACCTCAACTTTTCAGCGAGCTATGGAAAAAATGGTGGAACCGCCACCTTCTGAAGGTGGTGAGGCAACTATAACCGCAATGTCAGCTCTTGCTGCAGTGGGTCAGTACCTGTCCACTAACAGTGCCAAAAGCACGTTCCTGCGTAATACTGGGTTGGTTGTCAAGGCAATATCGTCCAAACTGCCTCATGATCAATATATGCAAGCTCAAAGCAATGTTGTATCTGTGCTCCAGACACAAGTCCATTCCCTAACAAAGACCCTTTATGAAACAAGGAGAAACATTGCTCAATGTCGTCAAGATATGCATGGTTTTGAAACCAGACTATCAGACATTTGCTATGTTGTTCAGGAGCCTAGGGGAAATGAAGGCGAGGGTTATGGTGCTCCATCGGACAATACAACATGAAAACGTAACAGTCAGGTCAAATGAACTGAGCTTCTGAACTTCTGGTGGTGCATTTATCTGCTAGACTGTTAAGTTTTATGCCAACCTTCCTTTTGTTATATAGTTGTAATTTGTTTTGGTGCGATACAAAATGTATTCTTAACGTGCAGCCACCGCCTGAAGAAAACAACAAGCCATTTTTGTATAGTGTAGGGTGTTCCCTATATTTGCACTGGTGGCGATCTTTGATGCCGAGTGGATGTAATCTGTGCAATCACCTTAATAGCCTAGCGTTAGTTTCGGCCTTATTTATTTCCTAGTCTTCTTTTTCCCTGGTTTGCTAGTGGCCGCAACTACCATGGGCCATATATGGGCCGTAGGATCCATGGGTCACCTACGGGCCGTTGATAAATGGGCCTGCAATCGGTGGGCCTCGGGCCGTCAGATAAATGTGTCTACATGGGCCATAATCGGGCGTAATTGGTATCGGCCCAGCACGGTAACAGGCCGTTAACAGGCCGTAGGACAGCAAAGGCTTAATTCTGTCACAGGCATAACGTGTCGTTAATGGGCCAGAATATAGTACGGGCTGGAAACGGGGCAACAGGTTAACAGGCCAGAAACGGGCTAACACTTGCCATGGGCTGATTTTGGCCCATTAGGGTAATAGGCCAGTAACGGGCCGACTCTTGCCATGGGCCGAATTTGGCCCATTAGTGGAACTGGCCAGTAATGGGCCAGAAGTAATCGAGGGCCGAAAAGGAGCCCAAGAACGTATGGGCCGTCAATAGGCCGAAAGCTAACACGGGCTGGAAACGGCCCATGTAAATCACGGGCCGTTAACGGGTATAAATAAAATTACTGTTCATTATGGGCTAGACTCACTGTGGGCCTATAATGGGCCGAAAGATACGAAGGCCTCATATGGGCCGAAAGATGTCGTGGGCCATACATGGGCCGAAAGTGAAATGGGCTGGTATTATATTCGACGGCCGACATGCCATTGTTGGGCCGATTTCCTCTAGGGCCTAACGGGCCGTGAGTTAACGGGCCGTAAAATGGGCTATTTGCGAAGAGACCGTTAACAGGCTTTTCATGGGCCAGCCCATTAACTTTTGACCTAGTCAAACGGGCCGGTTTTGTAAGCTAAATGGGCCACTATTGGGCTGTGCCACATGTCGACATATCATAGGTGCCTATCTGACCCACTGACGAGCTGACACGTGTTTCATCCGGCCAATAAGAATTTTACACGTGGAAATTTACCATTGGTCGGGGCTATTAACGGGTTATCAGATCCAAAACCCGACCCGATAGCTTAACGGCGTTCCGTTACGGTGGATGCCACGTGTCGGTCACCCTTGACGAAAGCACTTCTGTGACGCGTGATTTATCGTCATGGAAGTGGACACTTCCGTGATGATAATTTTGGTAATGTCATGGAACACTTCTACGACAGCACAGGTATGACTATCTTTATTCTGTCATAAATTTTTCATGGATGTACATGCATGACGAAAAAAGCGACCTACTGTGACAAACACGTATCATCACGGAAGTGTATTTTTTTGTAGTGATCTATACCTCGGACATTACTATGCTTCCCTAGCGTCCCAATATGGGTCCTGACATAGGCCGCTTCAGCCTCGATGATCAGTCCCGCGTTGATCTCGAGATTGACAGTAGCTGGCCCTTCCCAGAGAATCACTTCTGGTTCAAAGCAAGCGTTTCCAACGCCGACGACTGGTTGAGCTGAAGTTCATTTCATCACTTTGTTATTTGTTGTGTGAGAAAAACTTTACTAGAATGTTTTGTTATAAATGATCTATAATCCAATGTGTATCCTCATTGTCGTTGTAGGTTGATGACTTGTTGTATGTAATCAATGGTACATTTGTATATCCGTCCATCAACGCACGCCTGCTAGTGGTGTCCATATGAACAGTGCTAGTGATTTTAGTTGCAAAAATTAGATAGTGCTAGTGATTTGTAGCTACATATTTTGACAAATCGCTGTGTTACAAGGTTGACAAATGGCAATGTTAGTAGATAAAAAAAATGTCAATCTTTCCAGTTTGACAAATGGCAACATACCAAAATGACAAATATGCAAATCTTACCCGATTGTTTGTACGTGCTTGCACACGGGTCATGCAAAACAACCGTTTGCGTTGAAGGGATGCAGAGATCCTGCTCGACACATTTTCCCTTGGCTTCCTGGGGAAGCTGTCGGTTTGCATACGGGTGTTCTAACTAAAACGTTTGCGATGAGTACTTCATATTTAAAAACCATTGACGTTTTTTCAAAAGAAAATCATTTGATAAGTCTATACATTAAGAGAGAAAAAACGCAAGTTCGTTCAAACCATATCTTTCATTCAGTCACACTGCGAATTTATATTCATATGATCGAGAATTCGAGATACAGTATTAAACCCCAAAAAACTATTTCTGGCGGTGGCGGAGGCGGCGTGCCGCGCCATCATTGTTGTTGTCATCCTCCGGGATGTCGTTGTTGAAGTCTTCAAGGCAACACAAAATGTTCTTCACTTGTAAATCAAACATCATGTCGTCGCGCGATCGACGGGCGGGGCGCGGGAGGACGGCAACTGGCGCCGCTGAGAGGTAGTGGTCGACGGCAGCGTCCCATGCCGCTGAGGGGGCGCGCGCACGGGCACGGCCGGGCGGGAGCATCCAAATGCACAGGGACCGGCGCCGCGGTGCGTGGAGGAGTGCGCACGGGCAGGGGCACGGGCGCGGTGGGTGCAGCCAAACGCACGGGGGATGGCACCACAGTGGGTGGAGGGGCGCGCACGGGCATGGGCATGGGCGCTGGCGCTGGCATGCACACGAGCTCGCGCGGGTCCGCGGAGACCTCGCTGACGCCCGCGGCTTCCAGCTCTGTGACAGTGCTCAGCGACCAGCCCGTCAATGCTACGGGAATGGTCGCTGGTGCGAGCGCGGGGATGGGAGCTGGGACGGGAGGGGGGTAGCAACCGCCACGGCCAGCTCGTTCTGGGCCATGTCGATGAGGCCCCATTCCTCCTTATTTTCTATCTCCTCCAGCTCGGAGTTGACTTCACCAAACTTGAAGACTAGTGGCAGATGATCATTGTGCGCCATGGCGTTGGTGGAGGTCTGTGGGAGGGAGGGGAATGGGAGGCGGACAGTAAGGCCGACCGTATTAAACAGCGGCTCGGGGGCCATTAATGGAGAGGAAGGCGGGCGGCCATGGAAGTCAAAGGGCCCCCTTTCCCAGTGAGCCTATGCAGCGTACAACTCGCACGCTTCCCGGTGAGCCTGCGCATTCGAGGACAGCTTGCACGCCTCTCGGTCAGCCTGTGCACTGGACTGCGCTCACACACCTCCCATTCAATCAAGGTCAAGCAGCTGTCCGCATGGCACCTCCTACAGCCATTAAAACCAAGACACATGGCATCACGTGAATGGTTAACAGAACGCACACGGTTTGAATTATACAAACGTTTGAGATATTAAAGTGGCAGCTATTTTTCAAAATACCTTTGTTGGCTGTCATTATTCGAGTGCGCCTTCTCCCAAAATGGACACGAAAAATGCCACAGCATGTCAGGTGCTGTCGGTGTCAAAACCGACGGATCTCGGGTAGGGGGTCCTGAACTGTGCGTCTAAAATCGATGGTAACAGGAGGCAGGGGACATGACGTTTTACCCAGGTTTGGGCCCTCTTGATGGAGGTAATACCCTACGTCCTGCTTGATTGATCTTGATGATATGAGTATTACAAGAGTTGATCTACCATGAGATCGTACAGGCTAAAACCTAGAAGCTAGCCTATGGTATGATTGTCTGTATATGATCTATCGACTAGCCTGGCCTCGGTTTATATAATGCACCAGAGGCCTAGGATAACAAGAGTCCTAGCCGAATACGCCGGTGGGGAGGAGTCCTTGTCTTGATCACCAAGTCTTGTGGAACCTTCCATGTATGCGGCAGCTGTCCGAACTGGCCCATGAGTATACGACCATGGGGGTCCTCGACCCAATCTAATAGATCGGGAGACGACATGGTGAGCACCCCCTAGTCCAGGGCACTGTCAGTAGCCCCCTGAACCGGTCTTCCAGTTAGGGACGCTCCTCGATTCTTCCGAACTGTTCTTCATCTTCAGTTGTCGGTCTTGAAAACTGGTTCAACAAATCTTCTCATCTTCGATCTTGAGGATCGCCGAAATGCATTCGACGAGTTTACACGTCGGGTATCCGAGGAGCCCCTTTAAGTTTCCGGCCTTTATCAATGCCTTGTTATTTTTATGCCACACCTCGGGTTTGAAGTTGTTCCCGGGAGGCAGTGTCCTCTTACGTCCGAGCTCTAACACCGGACTGCATTCAAGGTATCTTTTGCAGCCGAGCACCAATGTCGGACTGCTTCCTAGCTCCAACACCGGACTGTATCCAGGCTCCAACGCCGGACTATATCCGAGGTGTCATATCACCTTGGTTCAAAAAAGTTGAAGGAGTTTAGCCGAGCTTAATGCTGGAAATGCCCTCTATGGAACCAGCCACTAGCGCCTGAGCTTTGTGCCGGACTGCTTCTGAGGTGGTGCACCACCCCGAGTGTGGGCCGATTTTTTGTCAATATTTTTGATTGGTGCAATTTATTCTCCGCCGAGATATATAGCCAGTAGCCCTCAAGGTGTGTATCGGTTTAAAACCCGAGATGCACTTGAAGGATGACGTAAGACCGCTGATCCCAGTAGCCGCTGAGACTCAGGTTGATTTGCAAAATCGGCTCGAGGATTAAGTCCTAGCTCGGCAGAATACTTCGGGATACAAAAAGCGGCATGCTCAGTCCTCGAGACTCAGGTTGGGTGCGGCCGACCAACCTGAGGATCATAATCTCCTCGGAAACTGTATTGCACTTAAAATTTTCTGCAATGGACATGCAATGCAGTAGCCCCGAGACACTGGTCGGGTGGCAACACCAGATCAGGGGATCGATGTGCCCCTTTAATATTTGTAAATAATAAGCCCGAAGCCCACTAGCCCCGAGCCTTAATGCGGGCACGGGTGGCCGAATTAAGGATCGATATCCATAGTAAAATCACAAATTATGTGTAATGACTCTATGTATCCAAGTACTTTACGTCATTAATGCTCGGATCCGCATTGTACAAAACTTTGGTGACCGACCATCAACTTCCACCTCCTCGGACAGTAGCCGAGGAGTGTTTTGTCCTACTTTATAAAGCCTTTATGAGGGCAAAGATTTACGACAAACAAGGCAATTTGGCCATACGGTTTTATAAACAAAGGTACGCAGAGAGATATGTTATATTACTGTTTAACATAAGAAATGTCTTTCAAAGAAAATAGTCCCGCTATCGGTTCCTTTCTTTGGGTTGTCATGCTAAGCATGATCATGAAACCTCAGCCCTAATGTAAGAGAAAAATATCAAGGATTTAGTTTGGGAGGCCAGTTAATAGCCCCCGGTAGTGTTCGGCGACAGTCGAGGTCAAGCCGTAAACACTTCGGCCATTGTTATGAATGGCCCGTCATTTAACACCGTCATCGGATTGCTGACCAGTTTATGCTTATTGTGATAGTCAGTTTTCGGCTTTCTCCACTGAGGTGCTTAACCATGTGAGCTGGAAGCACAATCGCAGTGGTTCTCCCTTTGCACACCTAGCCAAACAAAGCGGAACGTAGGAGGCAAGCGCAGGAGCCGGGCAACCCAACTATTGATCGAAGACACAATTCGAAACCAATGCATATATAGTGAGATCCGAGAATGTTTTTGCTGAATCTATAAAGGTGTCCGGCATTGCACTGTGAGACTTGTGCTGGAAACACACAAATAGTTTAAAAGTGCCCAAAAGCTTGGAAAACCAAAAGACGTCAGTAAAACCATGACGTCCGAACAAGATCAAGTGTTCTGTACCAATCCGAAAATTGGAAGAGAAAGAAAAAATTGTGCTTCTGTCGTGTTTTGACAACGACCAAGAAGAAAACACATTTACAGCTCATATATAAATTTTAAGAGCCCCCAAGTGACTTGGGTAAGAATTTTATGTATAATGATTGTATGTACCAAAGTACTTATATCATATTTGTGTTCACCTGAACTTTAAACACGTCTTAACCGACCGTCGGCTTCTCCCTCTTCGGCCAAGGACCGAAAAGTGTCATGTACTCCGCCTGTCGAGAGTATCGACGGTGTTTCCGATGACCAGGCAATCGAGCCATAAGGCTATAACAGACAAAGCACGCTCATGGAACTTATGCTATATTACTAACGAAGTGTAAGAAGCATCTTCGAAGAAAATAGTACCCCCACCGATACCTTTCTTCGGTGCTCATTATTACTATGAGACTTGTGCAATAGATTTTTTGTACTCATGAGTTCCGTTGTGTGCCGACCATGATTGAAAACAATAAGAGCGCTAGCTTTCGGCTTCACCCAATCTGAGGTCAGAGCTCGGATGACCCGGTCATGACAATCGCAGAGGTGCTCCCTTTACTCCCTAGCCGAACAATCGGGAACATAGGGGTAAGCACAGGAGCCAGGCAACCCAGCTTGCAAATCGCTTAGGTCAATATGGTGCATATTGTGGCATAATACACGAACAAGGAACGAAGCCGTACAAGTATAATCATATGCAAGAGGAAAAGCTCCATCAAGGGAGCCCCCAAGTAAACAGGGTATTTGAATTTGTGTGTCACAAACAAAGTTTTGACAAGGAGATTCTCTACAAGTAACTTTTTTTCTTCAAAAAGGTATAATGCTTGGTCGAACTGAACACAAGTTAAAAATTTAAAACTTTGAGCATGAATGCAACTTAGCTGGTTAATGTGTTCGGTATTGATGACGCGGCCCGAGCTTGATGCGGGACAAGGTTCCATCCCCCAAGCCGGTCCCATGGTGGCGGAGCAAAGAGCTCGGCACTCTGAAGTGGTGACATAGCACGGTCAATGCGGGCTGGCAGAGTGATGCCGAAGTCCCTGGCATGGGGTAATGAAGTGTTGACGAAGCCCCCCGTCCAGCCGAGGTGACGTGGTATGTCAGTACGCCGAGTTGACGATACTGCCCAACCCGGATCATTTTCCCGTGCATAAAAAATAGTGCAAACCGGAGATAATAGTAATGATAATAAAAACAATCGTTGCATAATTAATAATTTATGCAAAGTGAGTAATAAAAGAAATATGGCCTGGCACCGAAGTCAATGTTGATGCAGGGCGTCGGCGTGATGCGGTAAAGGCGTGGCAAAGCCTGAATTCACAGGTCGGTCCGAGTTCCAGATGCGGCGTTCGCCGGACCATGTACGGAAACTGACCGAACCACCATGCGACTATTGTTAATGCGGCCACCATTTGATAGACCTGTGTACATATGATGGACAAACCGGAGTAATAATTCCTTGGGAAAAATGAACCCAAACAAGCAAAAAATACTAGGATTAATAACACCTAGTTTATTTGTTGTAGCAATCCAAAGAAAGGTGATTCCCAAAATTGGGACTCGATCCGCACACCCATTGCCTGATGGGCGATAAAGCGATGGCATGGCAATGCTGGCAAAGGTTGGCTCGCCGAGGCAAAGCACTCAGTCTAGCTAACGTGACGGAGCTGGTCGGCTAGTGACGCCGAAGTCTCCGGAGTAGGTTGATGAAGAGATGGCGAAGCCCCCGGTCCAGCCGAGATGTCGAAGCCTCGATGCCAGCCGATGAGTCGAAGTAGGTCGGCGCGATGGACACCGGCTTGAAGAAGCAACAGTGCGGCCCTGCCGATGCAGGTCGTGACGTGGTCAATGTCGGCTTGATGAAGTGACCGTGCGGCGATGCCGGTGTGCCCGCTCCGTGTAATTCGTGGGGCGGCGATGTTGGTGATGATTTATCCTTCGCGATGCCGGACTCCTGTTCGGCTTGCCGAGATGATGATCCGAAGAAGTTGAGCCCGGTTCAACAAAGTGACGACGTGTCTAGCGCAGGTCGGCAGCCATGGAGCAATATTGCCGGACTGGTTTGACACCAGCATGATGGTGAAGATCATGTTCAAAAGATTTTTAAAATTAATGGGATGTGTTCGGGAACAAAAAACAATACCCCATACAAAACTTCCTTCAAAAAGGATGTCCGAAATCCCGTTCATAAAAAAGACGAACTCAGGTCGGATTCGTTTTCGCGCAGAAAACAGATCCGAAAAGTGATGCACTAATCGGAAGGTTCCCGAAGTTTGGACGGTCGGATCGAGCTGAAATTTTGAGGGGTGGTAGATATGGGAATTCCACAGCCGTTCAAAGGTTGGATCTTTCAAAGGACGTCCGAGCTAGAAGCTGGATACCACGCCATAAACTCATCCAGATTCTCGTCTAGATTTGACAGGGCTTCGGTATATCGCGGATTGCCAGAGATTCCTTCATCGGAACTCAACGAAATTTTCCATGGTTGTTGTAGACTCAATTCTGCACAATTCCATCGAAGGAATCGTTAAAACGATACTTGAGGAGGCGGTGGCGGTAGATACAAGTTCGCTGTCCAGAAAAACGGCACGGTCGCCCGAGGGCAATGTTGACGTTGAGCCCCCGAGCTTCATGAACGATTCCTCCATGATCTTGATAGAGATCGGAGTTGGTATTGATAAAGTTCCCCGTCCGAATATGATGATCGGAGATGGAGCACGGTCCTCGGTCGAGCCAAGGTGACCAGTCGAGCCGATGATGAAGATGTCGGCGTCGCAGTTGACCTGCGGGCGAGCCGTTGATCCTTTTGTCAATCACACAGCAGAACTCTCAATGAAAGCACCAATGTCGGTGACAAAACCGGCGGATATCGGGTAGGGGGTCCCGAACTGTGCGTCTAAGATCGATGGTAACATGAGGCAGGGGACACAATGTTTTACCTAGGTTCGGGCCCTCTTGATGGAGGTAATACCCTACGTCCTGCTTGATTGTTCTTGATGATATGAGTATTACAAGAGTTGATCTACCACGAGATCATAGAGGCTAAACCCTAGAAGCTAGCCTATGGTATGATTGTCTGTATATGATCTATCGACTAGCCTGGCCTCGGTTTATATAATGCACCAGAGGCCTAGGATAACAAGAGTCCTAGCCGAATACACCGGTGGGGAGGAGTCCTTGTCTTGATCACCAAGTCTTGTGGAACCTTCCATGTATGCGACAGCTGTCCGAACTGGCCCATGAGTATACGGCCATGGGGGTCCTCGGCCCAATCTAACAGATCGGGAGATGACATGGTGAGCACCCCCTAGTCCAGGACACCGTCAGGTGCCATTCCATGATAACATCGCCAAGTTTCATGAATTTCAGACGAGTTTTTGATTTACTAGAATTTAAAAATCAGGTATCTCAATGTTTTGCCGGCAATCAACGGTGCCCTGGTGTTTAAAATTCATTCTCATTTCCTGCATGGGACCTAAGCATGCATGTAGCGACCCAACCCGAATGGATCAAGTGCTCTGTGCTCAGGTGTCATCCCTGGATCAGTAATGCTAACACCACACAGTACATCGAAGGATTTATAGCAGAGTGGCAATCACACACTTATTACATCATTGTCTCCAAGAGAAGTTATTACAATAAATATGGCTTAAGGCCATCTAGTGTCGATAACAGCGGAAGACTTGGAAGATAAATGGGTCCATCAACTCCAACGGCATCACTGAGTATAGAACCACGACCTAAAAACATCTTACTCGTCGTCTAAGAAGTCTGCAACATGAGAAGTTGCAGCCCGAAAACGGGTCAGCACATGGAATATGCTGGCAAAGTAACACATAGAGAGTAATGGAATGAAACAGCTATACTATATGCATATATGGCTGGTGGAAAGCTCTATGGTTACAGTTTTTGCGTAAAGCCAGTTTTTCCCTACTGCAAAGGAATAGATTTATTTAACTATCATGGTGGTTGTGAAACATTGAGAATGGTTGACAGCATTCTCAATCCCAATTAAGTGAACAATTAATACCCAACAACATTAATTAGAAGTAACATGTTGAGATTCACATGATATTCAAGTAATAGATACTCAAGTTGTCCATAACCGGTGACACGGCTAATCATGATTAGTTTATACACTCTGCAGAGGTTTGCGCACTTTTCCCCACATGACTCGATCGCCTCCGTTTGTTTTCTCGCACTACATGGTGTTTGAGAAACGGATGACCGAGACATAGTCTTTCAGAAGCGCTAGCACCTTACATGTGGGGTAGACCGTACCACCTACAACCCCTACATCTGCTAGTCCACCCCGTAAGAGTTCGCAAAACTTAGTCAACTATGCCAGAGCCCATAGTAGCATGTGGCTGCACACGGAAGTTTCTAGCATGAATTATCTTATGATCCCTTTGAGCCTGGGTGGCGGTCCAAAATAAAACAGACAAGTCCTGATAGACATCAGGTGCCTCAATCCACCCAGATGTGTGTTTAAGTTGCCACCTTAGATAAACCATTAATTAACAATACTCACATCTGTCAAGGATATCACTCACCCAATCCACGTCTACTAGCATAGCATGGCATAATAAGCAAGCGTAGAAGTAACTCCCAAAGGTTTCATAATAATACAGGTAATAGGTACTACCTCATCTACTTCCCATCCCACAGTTTAATTAGATCCTAATCATGCAATGTGAGAGGATTGATCTAATGCAATAAAACATGGGTTGTAGAAAAGGTATGATCAAAGTGTTACTTGCCTTGCTGATGATTCGCGAGACCTAGGGATTCGAAGTAACAGGCGGCGCAATCCGGGTGATCTATCGCAGACAAAAAAAAGCACACAATGAGTACTCGTCTAATGCACAGGTAAAACTCGAACAAGAGAACAAACCAGAAGGTTCAACTTAAGAACTCCGGTTGCAAAGAAAGAACGAACCGAACAAAGAAACGGAAAACAAACGGCAGAAGAAAACAACTCGGTTCTAGCAAGTTGAAACTAGGTCAAATTTTACCAGGGCAAAAACTTGTTTAAGTTGATTAGACGGAACGGCGGTTTCAAAACGAAACTCCAGGCGCTTGAGTCACCTGATTCCGATAAACGAGCGAGAAGATAAACTAGAACGAAGATCGGATCTGAGATCGCGATCGCGGAATAAATCCGACGAAAGAAAAGAGACGAATGGTTAAATGAACGGACGTTCGTTAACCTAGAAGAATCCAGTGATCACGTTCGTTAGGACGAACGGTCCGGCGAACGGTCCAAAGGCAACTAAATCGGAAAAGAAAATGAATCCGATCTAGGGTTTCGGAAGAAAACCGAAACAAAAACCGATCTAGAAAACCGGAACGGTTTAGAGAAGAACCGGAAAGAAAACGAATCGGAAGAGAAGAAAAGAATCGGAACAATTAGAAGAAAACGATCCGAGGAAAAGAAGAGATGCGGCGCGAGGCTACCTCCGGCGAGGTCTCCGGCGAGGGGCTCTGGCGGCGGCGCTGGGAGGCGGGCGGCGTGGGCAAGGTGCGGCGGCGCGGGTGAGGGGCGCGGGCGTGGGGTGGCGCGGTGGCGGGCTTGGGGCTTGATTTGATGGGTTTAGAGGGGGGGGGGGTGTTGGGGTATTTATATTGGGGAGGGGAGGGGGTTTCTTGGGGTAGGGGACAAGAAATAGAGTAGGAAAAGGAATCCTAGATGAAAAAGAAAACGGAACAAAGAAAAGAGACTAGCCTAGAATCCTAAAAGGATTCGGCTAGAGCAAGAGGCGAGGCGGCGGCCTGGCTTCCTCCTGCGCCAGGCGCGCGCGCGCAGGGGCTGGGGCGGCCGGCTGGCTGGGCCTTTGGCCCGGCTGGCCTGCGGGTTTTTTTTAAAACGGTCTCGCGCACAGAAAAAACACAGAAAAGAAAATCTAAACAAACTCCAAAAATTCTAAAGTAAATTTTCCCCGACTCCTAAAAATGAGCCGAACAAAATGAACTTTACTCCGGACCTAAAATGCAATTTTTGAAAACACGCATTTTTCCCTATCCAAAGAAAACGCAAACAAAACACCGAAAAACAAAATTTGATCTATTTATTAAATCTTCATTTTTCCTAACTTTGGGAAAGTCATATTATTCCCTCTCTCATATATTTTGACACCGGAAAAATAATTGAAGATGAAATAAATAAATCAAATGATCCTCTTTTCAAATTCGAGAAACTCTCAAATATGAAAATAACGAAATCTCCAACTCTCTCCGAAGGTCCTTGAGTTGCGTGAAATTTCTAGGATCGGGCAAAAATGCAAGAAGTATGATATGCATGATGATCTAATGTATAACATTCCAAATTGAAAATTTGGGATGTTACAAACCTACCCCCCTTAAGATGAATCTCGCCCTCGAGATTCGGGTTGGCTAGAAAATAGGTGAGGGTGGTCCTTGAGCAAATCTTCCTCTCTCTCCCAGGTGGCTTCATCCTCTGAGTGGTGGTTCCACTGAACTTTGCAAAACTTGATAACCTTGCTGCGAGTAACTCTGCTGGCATAATAGAGATTCTTGACTGGCTTCTCCTCATATGTTAGGTCATCCCTTAACTGAATCGCTTCGAGTGGCACGGTATCTCTTAGCGGTATCTCCGCCATCTCGGCATGATATTTCTTCAGCTGAGAAACATGGAATACATCATGAACTCCTAACAGTCCCTCTGGTAATTCCAACTTATAAGCGACTTCTCCCATACGTTGCAAGATCTTATATGGTCCAACGAAATGCGGTGCTAATTTTCCTTTAACTCCAAAGCGCTTAACTCCTCGAAGTGGGGATACTCGGAGATACACTCTGTCTCCGGTTTCGTAAACTGTCTCCTTGCGTTTAGAATCTGCGTAGCTCTTCTGCCTGGACTGGGCTACCTTGAGCCTATCGCGAATCAACTTAACTTTCCGTTCATACTCCTTAATCAAATCTGGTCCAAGGAATTGACGATCTCCAACTTCGTCCCATGACAACAGTGTCCTGCACCTCCTTCCGTACAAAGCTTCAAAAGGTGCCATCTTCAAACTGGTTTGATAACTATTGTTATAAGAAAACTCCGCATACGGCAAGTTATCGTCCCAACTAGATCCATAATCTAGTGCACAAGCTCTCAACATATCTTCCAAAATCTGATTGACCCTCTCGGTCTGTCCATCTGTCTGCGGATGAAAAGCTGTGCTGAACTCTAGTCTGGTACCCAAAGTTTCATGCAACTGATTCCAAAACTTTGAGGTAAATTGGGTTCCTCTATCTGATACGATACTCCTCGGAACTCCATGCAAACAAATGATCCTAGTCATGTATATCTTCGCCAACTTAGCACTGGTGTAAGTGGTCTTAACTGGAATAAAATGTGCTACCTTTGTCAAACGATCAACTACTACCCATATCGAGTCATAGCCTGCTTTCGTCCTGGGTAGTCCTGTGATAAAATCCATGCCTATCTTATCCCACTTCCATTCGGGTATCAGCAATGGTTGTAACAATCCTGCTGGCTTCTGATGCTCTGCCTTTACTCTCTGACATACGTCACAAACTGCTACATATGCTGCAATATCCTTCTTCATTCCGGTCCACCAGAATGTTTCCTTTAAATCCAAATACATCTTGGTATTCCCTAGGTGAATCGAATACGGTGAATCATGTGCCTCTTGCAAAATCAACTTCCTGATCTCCGGGTCATTTGGCACATAAACACGGTCCTCAAACCATAGGGTATCGTGCTCATCCTCACGAAATCCCTTTGCTTTTCCTTTGCTCAATTTCTCTTTTATAGCAGCAATCTCCTTGTCAGATTTCTAAGCTTCTCTGATTTTATCCATCAATGTTGACTGAATCTCCAATGCTGCTACATAGCCTCTCGAAACTATTTCCAAACATAGCTCACGAAGGTTTTCTGCTAACTCCTTTGGTACTTTTCCCGTCACTAGGGTGTTGACATGGCTCTTACGGCTCAATGCATCGGCTACTACATTAGCTTTTCCGGGATGGTAATGCAATCACATGTCATAATCCTTGATGAGCTCCAACCATCTCCTCTGTCTGAGGTTCAACTCCTTCTGCGTGAAAATGTACTTCAAACTCTTGTGATCCGTGTACACCTCACAATGATTTCCAATGAGGAAATGTCTCCACGTTTTCAATGCATGCACTACGGCTGCTAACTCCAAATCATGCGTGGCATAATTCAACTCATGAGGCTTCAGTTGCCGTGAAGCATACGAAACAACTCTTCCTTCCTGCATAAGCACTGCTCCAAGTCCTCGACGTGAAGCGTCGCAATACACCTCATAATCCTTGGTCTGATCTGGCAAAATCAATATTGGTGAGGTAACCAAACGTTTCTTCAACTCCTGGAAACTAGCCTCACACTCCTCAGTCCATTTGAACTTAGTATCCTTCTTCAACAATTCAGTCATAGGCTTCGCGATCTTTGAGAAATTCTCAATGAATCTCCGGTAGTATCCGGCGAGTCCAAGAAAACTCCAGATCTCTCCAACTGTTGTTGGTGCTTCCCATTTGGTTACGGTCTCAACCTTTGTGGGGTCAACTGCTATACCTTCTCTGGATATAACGTGTCCGAGGAATCCAACTTCCTTTAACCAAAACTCGCATTTGCTAAATTTGGCATATAACTGATGTTCCCTTAGTTTCTCCAAAACCA
This sequence comes from Triticum aestivum, assembly GCF_018294505.1. Classification (NCBI taxonomy): domain Eukaryota; kingdom Viridiplantae; phylum Streptophyta; class Magnoliopsida; order Poales; family Poaceae; genus Triticum; species Triticum aestivum. The sequence continues at coordinate 99,989,827 of NC_057812.1, forward strand.
AACACAAATGTTCCTTATGCTCCTCTTCATTCTTTGAATAAACCAGGATGTCATCAATGAACACTACGACGAACTTATCCAAAAACTCCATAAACACTTTGTTCATCAGGTTCATAAAATAGGCAGGTGCGTTAGTCAATCCAAATGACATAACGGTATACTCATACAGTCCATATCTCGTGGTGAATGCTGTCTTAGGTATGTCCTGCTCTCGAATCTTCAACTGATGGTACCCTGATCGCAAATCGATCTTGGAAAACACTTTAGCTCCTTGCAATCGATCAAACAGATCGTTGATCATTGGCAGTGGGTACTTGTTCTTGATGGTTACTTCATTCAATCCCCGATAATCAACAACCATCCTTAATGATCCATCCTTCTTTTCCACTAGAAGTACGGGTGATCCCCAAGGCGAAGAACTTGGGCGAATGTAACCTTTATCCAATAACTCCTTAATCTGATTCTTAATTTCCACCAAATCCTTTGCTGGCATCCTGTACGGTCGCTTCGATATTGGGCCTGTACCTGGCAATAACTCAATCAAAAACTCAATGTCTCTATCCGGTGGCATGCCTGGTAATTCCTCAGGAAATACATCAGGAAAATCCTTTACCACTGGTACCTCTTCTTGGACAACTCCTATTAGGCAGTTTACTTGAGTCCTGTTTGGCACATGCCGGGATACATACTTGATCCTTCTTCCTTCTGGTGTGGTAAGCAAAATTTACTTACTAGCACAATCGATGTTTCCTCCATACATCGACAACCAATCCATGCCTAATATCACATCAAATCCTTGAGATTCCAATACTATTAGGTCTGAGGGAAACACATAGTTACCAATCCTTAATGGTAACCGATCACACCATCGTCTAGCCATGAACTCCGCTCCTGGTGAGCTTACTAACATGGGTGACCTAAGGGCTTGGGTTGGCAGGCATCTGAGGGTTTAGAAAAGACGAGAATTGAGAATAGAGTGAGGTCTAAAGGGAAAACACTACCCGTATGCACATGAGCAAATTCACACAAAATCACTACAATCAATCAAACAAGGGCTTACAAACGATCTAAAACTATCGCAAAAGTGCTCGAACTATAATTTACATGGGGGAATACTACTACTATCTGGTGGTCATCTAGAAATTTGAACCGATGGAAGACTCCATGATATCTGCTCCAGCTTCGTCTTCAAAGTCGGGTTCACTTGGATCCGAATCGGTGTCGTCGATGATGATGTAGTTGTTCGGACATGTGACGTACTCGTCCTCCTCCTTGGATGCTAACTTCCTCTTGAGTTCTTCAATCTCCTGCTTAAGATCGACATTGTGCCTTGCTAGAGCTACGATCTCGTCCATGTAGTCCTTGCGTGTAGACTTCAGTTCTCCTTCTAGCTCGATGATCCTTGCCTTCGCATTCTTCAACTCTATCATATCATTGCACATCTGGTTCTCGTGGCGTCGAATGTGCTGGTTTAACTCCTGGATGAAAGATGCAATGGATCTATCCTTCTTGGTGCTGACTAACTCCCATTGTTCATCTCGGCGTCCGCAAATCTGGTAGATAGTGTCCTTGAGGTCTTCTTGATAAACTTCTCCAATGCGTCCTATGGTGATATGAGCTGCCATGCTCCTTCCCAGACTCCAGGTTGGTGCATTGAAAACACTATCTATAGGCTTCGTGATTGGCGCGAATGTTCTTCCCGGAACATGAGCTTGAATCTTCCAGCGCTCCTCTTCAGGCAGAGTGGCGTTGAAGGTTCCCGTGAAGCTTGGTAATCCAATGTTCAGGTACTTGGTGACTTCCTTCAGGTGAAATCCAAATGGTGTGCCTTCATCCGGTTGAGCGTACTTAATCTTCGCGTTCGTCATCCTAAAAGAGTAGAAAAGATGAGGAGTTAGAAAATGAGAAGAGAATGGTGATCTATGGCTTTAACTTAGTGGTCGTGTCCTACAGTCAGCGTGTGCTCTGATACCATTCTCTGTAGCGACCCGACCCGAATGGATCAAGTGCTCTGTGCTCAGGTGTCATCCCTGGATCAGTAATGCTGACACCACACAGTACATCGAAGGATTTATAGCAGAGTGGCAATCACACACTTATTACATCGTTGTCTCCAAGAGAACTTATTACAATAAATATGGCTTAAGGCCATCTAGTGTCGATAACAGCGGAAGACTTGGAATATAAATGGGTCCATCAACTCCAATGGCATCACTAAGTATAGAACCACGACCTAAAAACATCTTACTCGTCGTCTGAGAAGTCTGCAACATGAGAAGTTGCAGCCCGAAAACGGGTCAGCACATGGAATATGCTGGCAAAGTAACACATAGAGAGTAATGGAATGAAATAGCTATACTATATGCATATATGGCTGGTGGAAAGCTCTATGGTTACAATTTTTGCGTAAAGCCAGTTTTTCCCTACTGCAAAGGAATAGATTTATTTAACTATCATGGTGGTTGTGAAACATTGAGAATGGTTGACAGCATTCTCAATCCCAATTAAGTGAACAATTAATACCCAACAACATTAATTAGAAGTAACATGTTGAGATTCACATGATATTCAAGTACTAGATACTCAAGTTGTCCATAACCGGGGACACAGCTAATCATGATTAGTTTATACACTCTACAGAGGTTTGCGCACTTTTCCCCACATGACTCGATCGCCTCCGTTTGTTTTCTCGCACTACATGGTGTTTGAGAAACGGATGACCGAGACATAGTCTTTCAGAAGCGCTAGCACCTTACATGTGGGGTAGACCGTACCACCTACAACCCCTACATCTGCTAGTCCATCCCGTAAGAGTTCGCACAAGTTAGTCAACTATGCCAGAGCCCATAGTAGCATGTGGCTGCACACGGAAGTTTCTAGCATGAATTATCTTATGATCCCTTTGAGCCTGGGTGGCGGTCCAAAATAAAACAGGCAAGTCCTGATAGACATCAGGTGCCTCAATCCACCCAGATGTGTGTTTAAGTTGCCACCTTAGATAAACCATTAATTAACAATACTCACATCTGTCATGGATATCACTCACCCAATCCACGTCTACTAGCATAGCATGGCATAATAAGCAAACGTAGAAGTAACTCCCGAAGGTTTCATAATAATACAAGTAATAGGTACTACCTCATCTACTTCCCATCCCACAGTTTAATTAGATCCTAATCATGCAATGTGAGAGGATTGATCTAATGCAATAAAACATGGGTTGTAGAAAAGGTATGATCAAAGTGTTACTTGCCTTGCTGATGATTCGCACGACCTAGGGATTCGAAGTAACAGGCGGCGTAATCCGGGTGATCTATCACAGACAAACAACAAGCACACAATGAGTACTCGTCTAATGCACAGGTAAAACTCGAACAAGAGAACGAACCAGAAGGTTCAACTTAAGAACTCCGGTTGCAAAGAAAGAACAAACCGAACAAAGAAACGGAAAACAAACGGCGGAAGAAAACAACTCGGTTCTAGCAAGTTGAAACTAGGTCAAATTTTACCGGGGCAAAAACTTGTTTAAGTTGATTAGATGGAATGGCGGTTTCGAAACGAAACTCCAGGCGCTTGAGTCACCTGATTCCGATAAACGAGCGAGAAGATAAACTAAAAGAAGATCGGATCTGAGATCGCGATTGCGGAATAAATCCGACGAAAGAAAAGAGACGAACGATTAAACGAACGGACATTCGTTAACCTAGAAGAATCCGGTGATCACGTTCGTTAGGACGAACGGTCCGGCGAACGGTCCAAAGGCAACTAAATCAGAAAAGAAAACGAATCCGATCTAGGGTTTCGGAAGAAAACCGAAACAAAAACCGATCTAGAAAACCGGAACGGTTTAGAGAAGAACCGGAAAGAAAACGAATCGGAAGAGGAGAAAAGAATCGGAACAATTAGAAGAAAACGATCCGAGGAAAAGAAGAGATGCGGCGCGGGGCTACCTCCGGCAAGGTCTCCGGCGAGGGGCTCCGGCGGCGGCGTTGGGAGGCGGCGGTGTGGGCAAGGTGCGGCGGCGCGGGTGAGGGGCGCGGGCGTGGGGTGGCGCGGTGGCGGGCTTGGGGCTTGATTTGATGGGTTTAGAGGGGGGGGGGTGTTGGGGTATTTATATTGGGGAGGGGAGGGGGTTTCTTGGGGTAGGGGACAAGAAATAAAGTAGGAAAAGGAATCCTAGATGAAAAAGAAAACGGAACAAAGGAAAGAGACTAGCCTATAATCCTAAAAGGATTCGGCTAGAGCAAGAGGCGAGGCGGCGGCCTGGCTTCCTCTTGCGCCAGGCGCGCGCGCGCAGGGGCTGGGGCGGCCGGCTGGCTGGGCCTTTGGCCCAGCTGGCCTGCGGGTTTTTTTAAACGGTCTCGCGCGCAGAAAAAACACAGAAAAGAAAATCTAAACGAACTCCAAAAATTCTAAAGTAAATTTTCCCCGACTCCTAAAAATGAGCCGAACAAAATGAACTTTACTCCGGACCTAAAATGCAATTTTTGAAAACACGCATTTTTCCCTATCCAAAGAAAAAGTAAACAAAACACCGGAAAACAAAATTTGATCTATTTATTAAATCTTCATTTTTCCTAACTTTGGGAAAGTCATATTATTCCCTCTCTCATATATTTTGACACCGGAAAAATAATTGAAGATGAAATAAATAAATCAAATGATCCTCTTTTCAAATTCGAGAAACTCTCAAATATGAAAATAACGAAATCTCCAACTCTCTCCGAAGGTCCTTGAGTTGCGTGAAATTTCTAGGATCGGGCAAAAATGCAAGAAAGTATGATATGTATGATGATCTAATGTATAACATTCCAAATTAAAAATTTGGGATGTTACAATGCACCCAAGGATACAAATTTGATTTTTTAACCAATTTATATGCACCGAAGCATGTGCATGTAGTTCCAATTTGAATTATGCACATAAATGCATTGAAAACTCAGTTAATGCATAAAAATGTCCAAACGAACCCCGAAAAATCCCAAAAATTGACACAACACTCCTGTTGTTCTATGTTGACACAAGAAATTTTTTGAAAGCAATAAGAGGCAATGGATATCGTTCCGTCCCCAAAGGTGGGACGTTCCTACCGAAACCATCATGCTTGTTGTGAGAAGCTCTGGTTTGTGAGAAGCATATACCCGAACCTACCCCAAATGGGATAAATTTTTTAACATGGCATGCTGATGCCGCTCCATGATAGCATGTCAAGTTTCATGAATTTCAGACGAGTTTTGGATTTATTAGTATTTAAAAACCAGGCATCTCAACGTTTTGCCGGCAATCAACAATGCCCTTGTGTTTGAATTTCATTCCCATCTCTTGCATGGGACCTAGAAATTTACCCAAGGACACATATTAGATTTTTCAACCAACCTTAGTGAATTGGAGCATGTGCTTGTAGTTCAAATTTTAATTATGCACATAAAATGGCTAGAAAATCCAGTTAATGCCTAAAAATGTCCAAATGAACCCCGAAAAATCACAAAAATTGACACAACACTCATATTGTTCTATGTTGATACTAGAAATTTTTTGAAATCAATAAGAGGCAATGGATATCGTTTCGTCCCCAAAGGTGGGACGTTCCCTATCGAAACCATCATTCATGTTGTGAGAAGCTCTAGTTTGTGAGAAGCTTATACCCGAACCTGCCTCAAATGGGGCACATTTTTTACCACGGCATGTTGATGCGGCTCCACGATAGCATGCCAAGTTTCATGGATTTCAGACGAGTTTTGGATTTACTAGAATTTAAAAATCAGGTATCTCAACATTTTGCCGGCAATCAACAACGCCCTGGTGTTTGAATTTCATTCCCATCTCTTGCATGGGACCTAGAAATTCACCCAAGGACACACATGTGATTTTTCAACCAAATTTAGTGCATTGGAGCATGTGCTTGTAGTTCAAATTTGAATTATGCACATAAAATGCCTAGAAAACCCAGTTAATCTATACTACTATTAAACTAACAAACATATTCATTGCTAAACGCACCCAGCCTAACCTACTCATAACATTCCCAACCAATTACAACCTCACGATCAGAATCACTCAATTTCACCAAGCTGTCCAGATTACTCTAACTGTCATCCAAGAGTACGCGTACCAATTTCCCATGGCGGACGACTACTCTGGCAATCCCACATCCGCCCAGGTCGCCCTCCCTTCGTTTCATCTGCCCCTGCATCCTCCGCATACATCGTTCTCCACTTCCCCCCTCCCTTGTCTCTCCTCTTCGCCGCCACCAAAGGACACTGCCGTGGACCTTTCCTCCCTCAAGATGTAGCAGTGGCAGCGTGAGATGCAGCGACTACGTTGTGAGATGCAGCGGGCTCGGCCTTCATCGTGGGCGGCGAGGTTCCTCTCCTCCGTCGAGCAGCGGTGGCATGGGACGTAGCGGGATCGACCTGCCTCGGACTCGGTAGTGGGGTCTCTCTCCTCCCTCGAGCGGTGGTGGCCACGCGGAACACAGCGGGCTCGGCCGCGGCGATGGATTTCTCTGGCGGGCCATTCGAAACCGCCGATGTGCGACTCCTCGCCTATGATTCTCGACCTATAGTCGCGAGAAGCTGAGAGAGCCATGGTTCTACCTCTGTGTAGTACATAAAGAAATCTTCTTAATTTAGAGCTTGGAGGACGCAAGGATCTGAATCAACATAGCCACGTGCAACACCATGGCCAGGCGGACGCAAGGATTTGAATCAACAACTCATCTAATTTCATACATTCTAACTTGATTAGTTCGGTTGAATCTGGCATGCTTTTAGACTTAAATTTGATCTTGATTTCCTCCTACCTCCTTTATATGTATATGTGCACTGCAGGCGAAGTCAGCCGACAAGAGCTAGCTAGATTTGTTGTTGGGGCGAGCTTGTTATTCTCCACATGGATTCAAAACACAAATTTAATCTTCTATGTGCATGATCTTTTTTATGTTCTGAATTTGTTGTTGGGGCGAGCTTGTTATTCTCCACATGGATTTGAAGATGTTGAACGAGAGCCACACGCCGAGCAATATCTCCATCTGGACCGGCAACGGTCTCCACAATCCGAAGGTAATTCATCTTGTAGCAGCAAGGTGCTCACTAATAGCATACATGTATCTCTGAACTATAAACTATGATATGTGCTCTATGGTGAGAGCACTTAACAATTATTTTTGGAAAATACTCAGGTTGGTTTGCTGTAGTTCTTACATGTATTGCCATCTTGTAGCAGCATGGTTTGCTGTAGTTCTTACATGATTTTTTTGGTAGTGGTACTTATTGTATGTCTGCATATATGTTTGAATTGAACACCTGCTGCTGTTTTCTTGGTCCGTGCACTTGCGGAAAATATAATCAACTTAGTTGCTTGTGATCCTATTCTTCAAGTGAACTGTAGTTTAATAAAATGCCTTTGTTACTAATTCGTGATGCCTTCTTAGTGTTGTAAAGTGCAACCTGATCACGTCATATATCTCTACTAATTGTTGTACACTAACTGAGTTCAATATAATGTATTGTTATGTGGGTAAGTTTGCCTTGTGAATTGATTGCTTGTGATCTTGTTCTTCAAGTGAACTGTAGTTTAATCAAATGCCTTTGGTATTAATTCATGCTGCCCTCTCAGTACTGTAAAGTGCAACCTGGTCACGTCGTATATCTCTACTAATTTTTAAATTAATTTTAGGAACACTTCTTGACAGGAAGACGAGAACTTCCAGCATCTTATGGCTATTTATCAAATAATAACAGCAGCCAATGTGTATGTGTTGGTCTAAAAAATGTTAGGCACAAAATGAGGATTATGTGGACAGTTGGTCCCTCAACTAATACGAGGGAGATTATCTAGAATGTTGCTGAGGATGACATCAATGTGGCTTGGCTGATATGTCACATGGAAACCATGTCGCGCACCAGAAAGTTATTGACTTGGTGAAGGAGTTGAGACCATGCTTTTAGACTCTTATGGACAAGTCGATTATAAGTCTGGCATGCCCATGCAAGCACATGATTTTGCTCTATCAATAAATATTGTATTTAAACCTTTTGAGCTTAATTGCACCGATTGCATGGCCATGGCTGACGAGCAGCGGCGCGAAGCAGGTGCAGCTGGCAGTAAGAGTAAGTATCACTTTTGTTTAACTCATGGCCAACAAAGAGTAAGTATCACTTGTCACTCACTATAGGAAGAACACTGTTGTGACAACTATACATATATGTTCCAGTTCGTTGCTCGGTTGGTATTAATTTCTTACCACTTCCCTTTTTTGCAGTTAAGTTTTGCAACTGGGCTATGATAAGAAGTTCATCCATATATGGGAGTTCTACCTCATGCACTTTGATGCTGGTTTCAAGTCATGAGCTGTTGGAGATTACCAGGTATGTATGTATATATATGTGCTCTTTGTATTCCAATTACCTACACTATTCCTGGACAAATGAAAGTCATATACCCCCTCTGGTCTTGAGAAAAATCTTGCTGGAAATTGATTGGTGGTGTCCAATGCAGACTAAAATTTGAGTTGATTTTGCTTTATGTAATTATGTTAATATCAGCCATAAGATAGAGAGAGATCAGTAGACAATAGATCTTTGAATAAAAACTAAAATGTAATTTAGAACCTTTGTTGAACTGCACGCTGCAAACCTTCATCGTTTGATAATATAAATAATCTGGGATAGAGACTTGACGGCCACATAATTAATTTACACTGACATAATGAACCAGGAGCCAACATTGTCGAGCTTCAACATTTCGGTAAAACATCACATGGAAAATCGCCTACGACCGACTAGATTGTTAAATTCTGATGTGTTTTATGCTGAAGCTGAACTCAAGAAAGTGTGAATAAGCAAGAAAGCTTCCGAAGAGATAAGTGCATCATCTCTTATGCAATTGTGACTGCAATTATCTCCTTCCCAAGCGCTGGTATGATTTTTCTAGGCAGCTTAGCGACATCTTCTGAAATTTACTAGGATTTTACGTAGTTGCTTTTCCTCTGATAAGGTGTGCCAAGCTTACTGTTGTATAGTTTCTGAAATATACATTTTTGGCACATTTTGTATCAGGTGATGACTTTGAATCTTTGCTTCTTTCATCAGATCATGCTTACCATTGGATATTCACATTAATAACTACAAGTGCCATGGCATTAGGTATTTCCTTCATTTTAGCCTTTAAACTTGTGTATCCACTGTTAATTTAGTATGCTTTCTTCTCCTGAGGGTATATTCATCTTAGTTAGGAGGTCTTTGTGTGGCCTTAGTCATCCTAAATTTTGTGTTAATTCTTTTTTCAGTCTTTGTTAACTTTGTGAAATAATATTTATTAATCTGCTCATGCTAGTTTCCTTATATTGTACGGTTTGCCATTCTAGGATAGTAGCCTTTCCACACTGCTAAGATGTTGAAACACAGTGGCATGCTTAACTCATGTTTAATCTTAGTCAGAACTAAGCTTAGGGTAGAGAAAGGGTTGCTTGCATGCCATCCATATCACAGAGAAAATATTAAATTCTCTATCTCCATTTCATTACCATGAATCTACCGCTTTATTGATTTGTTTTTAGCTTCTAGATTTTCTGCAACTATATACACAATAGATATTGTTTGTCTGTAGTTCCACTCTAGTAGAAGCTGAGATAAACTATGAATGGGGGAAAACTTTACGATTCTTCCTGCTCGCAGGTGGTGCCCGCTATGACTCCCATGAGTGGCTTTACAGCAGCCATCGAGCCTTAAAATTCTGAAGATAACAAGCAGCCCAAATCCAAGAAGGAAACTAATTCAGTTCTTCTGGGATTACTATTTTTTTGGGTATCTTTCTTCAAACTTCGCATTGACACCACGTTCATACCGACAATGTTTATATGTTCCTTTGAAGTTCACCCAAGAAAATAAACATTCTGATATTTGATTCCATTTTTACTATACAATAGACTAAATAGGCTATGACCATGCTGTGGAGAAGTTGTTCATCCAGTCGATTGCTATGGTTTTGTGGCAATTTTTTATACAATTATGAATTTTTTTCATGTGCTGCTTGAAATTCACAAAATTGATGTGTTTGCAATTCTGCTTTTGTTTATAGAGAAGGGGATCATCTTAGAGTATGAATTCAAAAATTATACCTGTATGAATTTGTTTTTAATTCAGACATGCGTTGCGCGTGCATGCTTACTAGTGTATAAAAAGGCCAAACGAACCCCAAAAAATTCCAAGATTAAACACAACACTCCTGTTGTGTTCTATGTTGACACTAGAAATTTTCTGAAAGCAATAAGAGGCAACGGATATCATCCCGTCCCCAAAGGAGGTACATTCCCTATCGAAATCATCATGCTTGTTGTGAGAAGCTCTGGTTTGTGAGAATTTTATACCCGAACCTGTCCCAAATGGGACAAATTTTTTACCACGGCATGTTGATGCTACTCCCTGTTAACATGCCAAGTTTCATGAATTTCAGACGAGTTTTGGATTTATTAGAATTTAAAAACCAGGCATCTCAACATTTTGCCGGCAATCAGTAGTGCCATGATGTTTGAATTTCATTCCCATCTCTTGCATGGGACCTAGAAATTCACCCAAGGACACACATGCGATTTTTAAACCAACTTTGGTGCATTGGAGCATGTGCTTGTAGTTCAAATTTGAATTATGCACATAAAATGCTTAGAAAAGCCAGTTAATGTATAAAAAATGCCAAACGAAAATTTCAAGATTAAACACAACACTCTTGTTGTTATATGTTGACACTAGAAAGTTTTTGAAAGCAGTAAGAGGCAACGGACATCGCCCCGTCCCCAAAGGTGGTATGTTCCCTATCGAAACCATCATGCTTGTTGTGAGAAGCTCTGATTTATGAGAAGTTTATACCCAAACCTGCCCCAAATGGGACAAAATTTTCACCACGGCATGTTGATGCCGCTCCATGATAGCATGCTAAGTTTCATGAATTTCAGACGAGTTTTGGATTTATTAGAATTTAAAAACCAGGTATCTCAATGTTTTGCCGGCAATCAACAGTGCCCTGGTGTTTGAAATTCATTCCCATCTTTTGCATGGGACCTAGAAATTCATCCAAGGACACACATGTAATTTTTCAACCAACTTTGGTGCATTGGAGCATGTGCTTGTAGTTCAAATTTGAATTATGCACAATGCCTAGAAAACCCAGTTAATCTATACATAATAATAAAGGACGAAGGCTTTCATAGTTCTCCATACGCCATCCTTTTAGATCCGTCGATTTTATGTTAATCATAAAAATTGACGGCTGAGATTTGAAAGGAGGTAGGTTTTTTTGTTCTCCTTCCGTCACCCCCTTAATACGGAAACTTTACATGTGCTTCCGCATAAAAAATTAATTCGCATGGCTATGATTTGAACTCATGACCACCAGTTGATAACGCACACAATAACCAGCAGACCAGGTAACACATTTATTCTTAGAAAGATATAAAATCTATATGTACGTACTGGATGGATGGAGATTATGGGTCGGCCAATCAACGTTGCATGGGTCTGACGTTATACAAAATCCCACCTCGCCCTTTTAAATAGAATACTTCCAATTTATATATGTTTTAACTTCCCTGGTATCAAGGAGCTATCTTAGAAATTACTAATAAGCAGCGAAGGAAGGAAAGGATTGATATAAGAAATTATGAAGACGAGCGAGAAATAAGGAAAGGAATAAGGAAAGAAAAATGAGTACTACGTGTATTTGCCGCGTCCTATGCTGGTGGGGCTGGAAATAAGGAAATAAATAATGAGTAAGGAAAGGAAAGTGGTGGGGCTGGACCTAGAGAAGGAATGCTCAGCCCAGGATCATCGACGTCCAGCATGGTGACCATGACGACGAGAACCGGCCGGCAGCAGCAACATCTGTTTATAGTTGTTTGTTACACGTACGATACGTATCTCCTCCATTGTGTGAATTATGCAGGTTTGATCTACACCCATCCTCAAAAATCTTTCTGTTTGATTATCACTCTGTGTACGCTTTATATATTCTTTATAAAAAATATTATACTGATTTCTGTCTACATCAAGCATATGCGTACAACTGGAAAGAGATTGGTTTTTTAGCTCCGGGTGTCCCTACACCGTCACGAACAGTAGTAACTTAAAAAATAGAAACCAAAGTTAAAAAAAGGTAATTCATGACATCAAATATGCCCAAAGTTTTAAGCTCACCGGATGATATTTCTCAAAAAAAATTGCAAGCACCTAAAAGGTTTGAGCATATTTGATGTCACAAAATTTCAGCTTTTTTTTACTTTTCTATATTTCTATTACTGTTCAAGGGGGTGAGGGGATACCTGGGAGCTACCACACCTTATTGTCTTTAAGAATTAAAAGCCCATGGGTTCATATTGTATCAACCGTAGATCGAAACCTTTAGTGAATTCGTTTGTTGTAGTTTTTTTTTGCTCAAGCAGTTTGGTCGAGGCTGGTGAGGTGATAATATCTGCCAGGCAAAATCTTCTGGATGCTACCCAGATGTGGCCATGGTTGGTGTGCGTCTTCACTAGAGTGAGCTGGAATTAGAATCGAATCGAGCTAAGATAGCGGATCGGATCGAAAAAAATTCTTTGTTGGAAGTTCCAACCGGTTGGTCTTGATCTCGTCAAATAGAAATGATGACCCTATTTTTTCCGTCCGGTCAATTCTTTTTTATAGTAACTGATGTTTGCTCTATAGGGAACCACAAGCGCAAGTGTAGTCTTTTCTTGGGTTGTAGAAATATGAGCCATTGACCTTCGTTGCTACAGGGTCGATGCCTTGAGAAGGCTCAAATAAGATGAAAGATTGATTTGGGCTTTGGTTTTATTCACGTCAAGGGAAGGAATTACGAAGGAGAATTCCAGCCAAGGAGAGAAGATTCAAGCCCAGGCCCATAAGAGCTTCGTGTTGAAATAGACAGCGTGGACCTGTTTCGGAGTGGGGAGGGGGGGGGGGGTTGGAGCTTGCTTATTACCTGACGAGCATGTGAACTTTTCTCCCGTTGCAACGCATGGGCATATTTCCTAGTGTATAAAAAAGGCCAAACGAACCCCAAAAAATTTCAAGATTAAACACAACACTCCTGTTGTTCTATGTTAACACTAGAATTTTTTTGAAAGCAATAAGAGGCAATGGATATCGTTCCGTCCCCAAAGGTGGTACGTTCCCTATCGAAACCATCATGCTTGTTGTGAGAAGCTTATACCCAAACCTGTCTCAAATGGGACAAAATTTTCACCACGGCATGTTGATGCCGCTCCATGATAGCATGCCAAGTTTCATGAATTTTAGACAAGTTTTGGATTTACTAGAATTTTAAAACCAGACATCTCAACGTTTTGCCGGCAATCAACAAAGCCCTGGTGTTTGAAATTCATTCCCATCTCTTGCATGTGACCCAGAAATTCACCCAAGGACACACATGTGATTTTTCAACCAATTTAGTGCATTAGAGCATGTGCTTCTAGTTGAAATTTGAATTATGCACATAAAATACCTAGAAAACCCAGTTAATGTATAAAAAGACCAAACGAACCCCGAAAAATTCATTCTCATTTCTTGCATGGGACCTAAGCATGCACTGTAGGTCAACGATTTGATTTTTCAACCAATTTGTATGCACCGGAGCATGTGCATGTAGTTTAATTTTGAATTGTGCACATGAAATGGCTAGAAAACCAGTTTAATGTATGAAATGTCCAAACGAACCCTGAATAATTCCAATTCTTTTACGACACACATATAGTTGCATGTTCACTGCACATAAAAGGTCTAGCAATTCAAACAATGCCCATTGCCGTTGTGACCCCATTTTGTAATTCAAATCAAGTAGACCCCACACAGTTTATTATCACCAACCGTGTGAGATGTAGTACAAAATATTTTGGAGCATCGTAGGTGTATATAGTACACCTATGGCTTACGCGAGAAGGTGCATCGGATACAGCCCACAGCCGGCGTGTCAAGCACACTAGCTCGCTCCCCAAAAACTCCCACCTCTGCATCCCTCGCAATCTCGAAAATATCTACCACATGGAAGGTTTTAATGTTTGATAGCACATGATTAGTATGTGCGGACCGTGTGCGATGTCTGTTACTCCGGCTCTGCTTCAGTCCATTGATTCAAATTTTCAGTAGCCCTGACATTTTACTCCCGTCTCTGCATCCCTTGCAATCTCAAAAATATCTGCTCGACCTTTATCCAAATTTTTAGTAGCCCCGACTTGTTACTCCCGCCTAGTAAAATTTTCAGTAGCCGCAGTATATCCTCAGACACAACCAACGCTCACACATACACACACAAACCTCGAAACCATTGGTAGGTCGCCGCCATCACCGGCGCCTCCATCCTCAACCTCTGCCTGTTTTTCGGGAGCTCGAGGAGCCAATGGCCAAAAAGAGGTTTATCGCGGCCTTTTCGCCCGACGCCGGCGAGGTGGCCGTCGAGGTGTCCCCGTCATCCTCCGCGGGCCCGATCCTCCATCACCGGTCCCCCGATCCGCCCGCCGCCGTGCCCCTACGCCGGTTCGAGGACTTCCCTGTCCTCCCCCGGACCCGACAGCCGACGAGGTCCTACCTCGGTGTCCGACAGCAGCGGTGGGGGATGTGGGTCGCCGAGATTACAGATCGAGAGACCCACACCCGATGGTGGCTCGTTAGCTTACACACGACCGAGCTCGTGGCCATGGAGTACTACCGCTAGCAGGTCCGCTACCACGGCGCGACGGCTAGGTGATAACCCACAAGTATAGGGGTTGGCAACAGTTTTCGAGGGTAGAGTATTCAACCCAAATTTATTGATTCGACACAAGGGGAGCCAAAAAATATTCTCAAGTATTAGCAGATGAGTTGTTAATTCAACCACACCCGGAGACTTAATATATGAAAAGCTCGTTGTTCGCACACGAACACGTCACCGTGTACCCTCGACGCGGGGGTGATGCACCGCAGCTCACGTCGAAGGAGACCCGCCGGAAGCGCGGTATGCAAGACAATCCGACGGGCGCTTTTGTACACCCGAAACCCCACATGCCCGGGAGGGACCCCGTCAGGGCGGGCGACAGCTATAGGCTGCCCTAGGTCAGCCTGACCGCCCCTAGGGCCTCGAGGTTCGCCGCCCTGCAACAAGAAGAAGGAACGAAGAACGAGAAGAAGAAGAAGAACGGGAGAAGGTAAAGGTAAAGGTAAAAGATGATAGATTGATATGTTGATTGTGTGTTGTTCAATCGGCCATCACCCCTTACATATATATGAGGCGACTGGACTTCCCGTACAAGAACAGGACTCAAATCACGTCCAAAATATCAAAACATAACCTAACTCGGACTACGAGGGCCGGAACTTCCGGTCAGCCCGGAACTTCCGGGCTAAAATTACATCAAGTAGCCCTCTTGCACAACTCCTGGAGGTCGCATATGTCTTCGGATCGCGATGGTCCCAAAAGCAAAGTTGTAGATCTTGCAATGCAGAAAAATTCCTTAGTTGATCACTTTTTCATCCGAGGTCATCTTGATGTCGAAATCGGCTCCGCAAATCTGCAAACAATGTTAAAATTCTAGTCTTCGGGGCGCACCGCGTGCAAACTTTCAGTTTAGCCCGAAACCTCCTCGGAAGTTTTGCCCGGAACTTCCGGGGCAAACTTATGCAGCACACCGTTTTGGCTCTAACTTTTGCATACGAACTCCGATTTTGACGTTTTTTATATTGAAATCAATCGTCTCGACGAGACGAAGACAATCAGTGTAGAGACATTTCTCATATGAGTCCATATTGGGGGTGTAATCAGCTAAATAGTGTTTTAAATATAAAATCTGAGTACTTCAAACACAACTTAGGCCTTAGAGATGAGACCGGATGGCTATGGCCCAAATATGAAAATTTCTCCTTTTGACGATACGGAATTTTCTCACTTTGAGCACTTCTCCATTTGAGGCCATCTTAATTAAGTTCTTGGCCGTGTCAAAATCTGGTGTCAACACATGCCCCCCCCCCCGTTTTTCGGCAAACTTGTGTGCCGAAAAATAACTTGCACGACAATTTTTCTAAGGACGATGTCAACACTCCATCGGCCATTTTGCATGTTCTTAGGACGATAAGTATATATCGGCCATTGCTTGTTTGAACCTCTTGAGGCAAACTTGGGTGAAAACTTCTCAGCTTCTATAACAATCTGGTGATAAGGTTCCATAGACCAAAACCATCCTCCGAACCATATTGTTCTCCCTTTCGCTAGGATTTTGAAGATAATCAAGAATGAACTTCCTCCAATCCTTACTTCGCCTGTATAAAAGTTTCATTAGTGGCCGAAGTGGTGGGCTTCGGTTCGGCCTTACCTATATTGACAAGACCTAGCATCGGCTATAGGTAGAAATGTAATACACCATGGTTAACATAGTAGCCGGATGCTTTCTGTGCCAACTCTTTCGAATTGTCATGTCTAGATATATGAACAATTTTAAAGCAACCCAAGGTAAATCTTGCATCTAGACATACCAAAAGATAAACTATAAGTGATTCGTCAAAACATTGATAACCCTTGGATATTTGTTGCACTACTAATAACGAATCACCGGAAGCCTCAAATATGTATAGCACCTATAGCAAGGCAAAGCTTCAATCCGAATGACAATGCATATTCAGCTTTGATCATTGTGCAAAAATATTTTAAGCGGCATGAGGCTTCACAAAATAGCACCATAAGGAGATATATAAATAACACCAACACCTTGGCCATTGCTACAAATTTAACCATCAATATATAATCTCCATGGTACTAGAGAGATCAAGCTAAAATCAATATTATGCATGATGTCAATATGATGCTCAATGATAAAATCAACCATGATTTGGCCTTACGTAAGTTCTGAAAACTAACAAGCCAAAGCACACCCAATCAAAACATAAGTTCACTTTGCAACTTTGGTGAATTGGTCTATGCATAATATCTTCAATGGCATCAATTTGACAAATTCCTTTGTAATTCCTTCTTTCGCCAATACAATAAGCCGAACGGGCAACCCATCTGTGATTTTGTTTGAAGCAATGGCAATTCTTGTTTTACCTTGTGCACTGTCAACTTGTTTTCTTCAGATTTGGCACTTTGACTCTTGATAATTGGTTGCTTCGTCTCATTGCCTTTAGTAGCCAATGTCAACACGTTAATTGGCTCTTTTTCGTTTGAGATGAAATCTGAAGTTGCACTCTTACGACCTTCTCTTTTAACATGGTACACTTGTTTGACCACCTCTTTCTTCTTATTTGAGCTCCGGACCGATTCCTTATGATTGAAACGGTCTTCAACATATGGTTGTTCAAATGTTGATCTTCTCGGAGATGCATAATATTGGTTAGATGGTCTAAAATAAGATGGAGAGTGTGCCCTTGTATCATACCTGTCCCATGATGGATATGGAGCTACATGAGCATAGGGATGCATCCACGACATTGGCACTAGCGGCCCAAAATAAGGATATGAATATGTTGCATTAAAATGCTCACTTTGCCAATACTGATCCTCATATTTGCGCCTTGGGGTGGTCTTGGTTTCTTTGCATGATTTGGCCGATAAGCATTCTTCTCTCCACTCTTCTTTCGATATTTATCCAATAGTTCAGCGAAGGTGATTTTTGATCTCTTACACTTGCGCTTATTTCGGCCTTTGTTTTCTTTTGGTTTGTTTTCATCGATCATTGGATTTCCTTGTTGCCCCCAGTCCTTAGCGTCTTCATTGTAGCTTCGATGGAATTCTCACCCTCAAGTTCATGTTCATTGTGATCTTAAACTACTTCTTTACTTGAAAGCTTGATCCCATCACCTGCAGTTTTTACCTTCTCTTTAGATGGATCAGCTTGAAGTAGCTGATGCAAAAACTTTTTGCCATCAAGACCAATCAGAATAGACTGGTCATCCTTTGGTGTTTCAACAAATTTCAATCGTCCTTTTTCAATGGCCGATTTAACTATTTGATGGAACATGTGGCAGTCCTCAAAATTATGCTTGGACGAATCATGCAACTTACAATACATTCGTCCTTGGATAGATGGCTTGACATGGTGATCAAGAATTCTAATGTAATTATTTTTCAACAACAAAGCAAAGATTTGATCACACATGTTTGAATTGAAGGTATACTTTTTGTTTTCTAGCCGATCTTGTTGTGAGAACGGCTTTGGAGTTAGGCAAATGAATGGTTCAGATTTGGCATCTTCCCATCCGTCTATGAATTCTCTTTCGCATACTTTTTCCAATGTCATTAAATAAGAACCTACACTAGCATCGGTTTTCCCAAAAGATTTTAACCTTGGATTTAAATTTCTGAAATCAAAGTAGTTAGAACATACACGTCTCAATTGAGACCATGCATAAGCCAACCATGAAGCAAGAAAAGCTACCCAATTATATATGAACTTTAAATAAAGCAATGGGAAAAGCTTTGGCTGCAGTAATAAGTCACTATCGATCTCTTTGAATGGCACAATATATGGGCCGATATGCTTAGTAACAATTTTATTGCTAACAAGTAAATTGCCCTTCTTCATTGGTCTTTGAAAATTACTTACTAGAATTTTTCCAATAGATGCATCAACAATAAATTTGTGACCAAATCTGAAAATAGGTAAATTACTTGCTAGACATACCTCTTCAAATATGTTGGGAGAGCATGATGATTGCATATGATGAATAATATTGTGCTTTTCTTCTGGATGACTTCCCAACACCATGTCACAATTTTCTTCTTGATTTCGTGCATCATAAATTTGAAGATCTTTGTCAATCGAACTTTGTTCGGCTACTTGTTCTTGTCCTTGAAGCTTGTCAATTTCTACGGCACGAAACTCATAGGGCAGGAAGTAGGTTCCATTAACTTCAGAAAAATCAAGCATGGTTGTTTTGCTATGCTTGCCATGCCCTTTCTCAATAATACTTGCCTCTTTGGATTTGATGGATTCGGAATATATACTACTTGATTCGGCTTTTTTAACCGAAGCACTTTCAAGTTCCGAATCATCCTTCTTTTCATTGATACTACCCGTTGGCAATGCTTCTTTTATCTGAGCCAATTCTTTTTCTATTTGTTTCTGGCGGCGAGCGGCAAAGTTGGCTTTAAGCTTTTTCTCAATTTCAGCCCACTCCGGATACGATTGCCCCCTGATGTTTTTAGATTCTTTCGGCAATGACACACGGGTGTTGCTGAAATTTTGCAGTAGTGTAGGGGGTGTATAATATGATGTAGTACTAGGTGAAGGCATATGCATTGTTGTAAAACCATATTTTTTCTCGCCAATTTTATCAATTGGCAAAGATTCATCTTCTTGCAAAACTCTAGCTTTTATTGCGGCACAATCAGGAAATAGCCCTTTTCATGTTGTTCAAGACAAATAGCACTATTCCTCTTATTCTGGGCTAAACTCTTCAATGCAGCCACCACTACCTCATATTCTACAATATTTGATACAACCGCTCCTGTAACATTTACATTTATTCGGCTATGACCTGAAAGGTGTGAAGCCGAATTTTGAGCATCTACAGTTGTGCATGGTGACGAAAAATTACTAACATGAGGTGTAGCATATGACGGTTGAGAGTAACTAGCCGAATAGCTAGCAGTAGCATGGCCAATTCTCCCATCCATCGGCAAGGTTGGATTCACATATTGCAAGTTAGTTACCGATGAATAAAAAGGTGAAACACTTTCTTGTATGCTATTGGGAATTTTAACATGAGGTGTTTCAAATTGATTAACCAAACCCATCATGTTGTTCATCGGCATATGGATTTGTGGGGTTGCCGATGCATGAGAGTTTGGATAGATATGTTAATATGTTGCTAAAATCATAAGAATTTGAAGCATGAAGATTGCTTTGCATCGGCCCTTGCGCATAATTAGATGCATGATTGATAAAACTAGGGTTAGCCGATACATTATGCTCATTAGGTGATCCAGCAACCACATACGGATTTTTTGCATCTACAAAGGGGAATTGGGTATTCATATTACCTTTGTAGATTGCAGCAACTTGATGACGATCTCTTCGTAGCAAGAATGGGCCGGAGACCGTTCAAAGCTTCTTCCCCAGCAGAGTCGCCAAAAAAGTGTGTTTGCACATGAACACGTCACCGTGTATCCTCGAAGCCGGGGGTGATGCACCGCAGCTCACGTCGAAGGAGACCCGCCGGAAGCGCGGTACACAAGACAATCCGGCAGGCACTTTTATACACCCAAAACCCCACACGCCCGGGAGGGACCCCGTCAGGGCGAGCGACGGCTATGGGTTGCCCTAGGTCAGCCTGACCGCCCCTAGGGCCTCGAGGTTCGCCGCCCTGCAACAAGAAGAAGGAACGAAGAACGAGAAGAAGAAAAAAGGGAGAAGGTAAAGGTAAAGATAAAATATGATAGATTGATATGTCGATTGTGTGTTGTTCAATCGGCAGTCACCCCTTACATATATATGAGGCAGCTGGACTTCCCATACAAGAAAAGGACTCAGATCACGTCTGAAACATCAAAACATAACCTAACTCGGACTAGGAGGGCCGGAACTTTCGGTCAGCCCGGAACTTCCGGGATAAAATTACATCAAGTAGCCCTCTTGCATAGCTCCTGGAGGTCGCATATGACTTCGGAGCACGATGGTCCCAAAAGCAAAGTTGTAGATCTTGCAATGCAGAAAAATTACTTAGTTGATCACTTTTTCATCCGAGGTCATCTTGATGTCGAAATTGGCCCCGCAAATCTGCAAACACTGTTAAAATTCCAATCTTCGGGGTGCACCACGTGCAAACTTTCGGTTTAGCCCGGAACCTCCCCGGAAGTTTTGCTCGGAACTTCCGGGGCAAACTTATGCAACGCACCGTTTTGGCTCTAACTTTTGCATACAAACTCCGATTTTGACGTTTTTTTATATCAAAATCGATCGCCTCGATGAGACGAAGACAATCCGTGTAGAAACATTTCTCATATGAGTCCACCTTGGGGGTGTAATCAGCTAAATAGTGTTCTGAATATAAAATCTGAGTACTTCAACCACAACTTCGGCCTTAGAGATGAGACCGGATGGCTATGGACCAAATATGAAAATTTCTCCTTTTGACGATACGAAAATTTCTCACTTTGAGCACTTCTCCATTTGAGGCCATCTTAATTAAGTTCTTGGCCGTGTCAAAATCTGGTGTCAACACTCGTAGGCATTGGATCAGTGATGGATAATTATGTCGGATGCGATCAATCATGCAACAGTTATAACATAGGGTGACACAGAACTAGCTCCAGTTCATCAATGTAATGTAGGCATGTATTCTGAATATAGTCATACGTGCTTATGGAAAAGAACTTGCATGACATCTTTTGTCCTACCCTCCCGTGGCAGCGGGGTCATATTGGAAACTAAGGGATATTAAGGCCTCCTTTTAATAAAGTACCAGACCAAAGCATTAACACATAGTGAATACATGAACTCCTCAAACTACGGTCATCACCGGTAAGTATCCTGATTATTGTCACTTCGGGGTTAATGGATCATAACACATAATATGTGACTATAGACTTGCAAGATAGGATCAAGAACTCACATATATTCATTAAAACATAATAGGTTCAGATCTGAAATCATGGCACTCGGGCCCTAGTGACAAGCATTAAGCATAGAAAAGTCATAGCAACATCAATCTCAGAACATAGTGGATACTAGGGATCAAACCCTAACAAATCTAACTCGATTACATGATAAATCTCATCCAACCCATCATCGTCCAGCAAGCCTACGATAGAATTACTCACGGACGGCGGTGAGCATCATGAAATTGGTGATGGAGGAAGGTCGATGATGATGATGGCGACGGATTCCCCTCTCTGGAGCACCTAACGGACTCCAGATCAGCCCTCCCGAGAGAGTTTAGGGCTTGGCGGCGGCTCCGTATCGTAAAACGCGATGAATCCTTCTCTCTTATTTTTTTCTCCCCGAACACGAATATATGGAGTCAGGATGGACGTCGGTGGAGCATCAGGGGGCCTACGAGGCAGGGGGGCGCGCCCCACCCTCGTGGCTATGGTGTGGGCCCACTAACATGGATTCTTCCGCCAGTATTTTTTATATATTCCAAAAATAATCTCCGTTGATTTTCAGGTCATTCCGAGAATGCACAAAAATAACACCATGGCAATTCTTCTGAAAACAGCGTCAGTCCGGGTTAGTTCCATTCAAATCATGCAAGTTAGAGTCCAAAACAAGGGCAAAAGTGTTTGGAAAAGTAGATACGACGGAGACTTATCAACTCCCCAAGCTTAAACCTTTGCTTCTCCTCAAGCAATTCAGTTGATAAACTGAAAGTGATAAAGAAAAACTTTTACAAACTCTGTTTGCTCTTGTTGTTGTAAATATGTAAATCCAGCATTCAAGTTTTCAGCAAAGATTATGATCTAACCATATTCACAATAACATTTAGGTCTCATGTTTACTCATATCAATGGCATAATCAACTAGCGAGCAATAATAATAAATCTCGGATGACAACACTTTCTCAAAACAATCATAATATGATATAACAAGATAGTATCTCGCTAGCCCTTTCTGAGACCACAAAACATAAATGCAGAGCACCTTTGAAGATCAAGGGCTGACTGGAAATTGTAATTCATGGTAAAAGAGATCCAGTCAAGTCATACTCAATGTAAACTAACGATAATACATGCAAATGACAGCCGTGCTCTCCAACTAGTGCTTTTCAATAAGAGGGTGATGACTCAACATAAAAGTAAATAGATAGGCCATTCGCAGAGGGAGGCAGGGGTTTGTAGAGGTGCCAGAGCTCGATTTTGAAATAGATATGAATAATATTTTGAGAGGTATAGTTTCATTGTCAACATAACAACCGAGAGATCTTGATATCTTCCATGCTACACACATTATAGGCGGCTCCCAAGCAGAATGGTAAAGTTTATACTCCCCCACCACCAACAAGCATCAATCCATGGCTTGCCCGAAACAATGGGTGCCTCCTACTAACAACAATCCTGGGGGAGTTTTTTTTGCAATTATTTTGATTTGACTTGAGCATGGGACTGGGCATCCCGGTGACCAGCCATTTTCTCGTGAGTGAGGAGCATAGTCCACTCCTCTTGAGAATAACCCGCCTAGCATGGAGGATACAGAAAACCCTAGTTGATACATGAGCTATTCGAGCATACAAAACAGAATGTTTATTTGAAGGTTTAGAGTTTGGCACATACAAATTTACTTGGAACGGCAGGTAGATACCTTCTATAGGAAGGTATGGTGGACTCATATGGAATAACTTTGGGGTTTATGGAATTGGATGCACAAGCAGTATTCCCGCTTAGTACAAGTGAAGGCTAGAAAGAGATTGGGAAGCGACCAGCTAGAGAGCGTCATGAACATGCATTAAAATTAATCAACACCGAATGCAAGCATGAGTAGGATATAATTCACCATGAACATAAATATCGTAGAGGCTATGTTGATTTTGTTTCAACTACATGCATGAACATGTGCCAAGTCAAGCCACTCGAATCGTTCAAAGGAGGATACCACCCCATCATACCACATCACAACCATTAATAGCATGTTGGCACTCAAGGTAAACCATTATAAACTCCTAGCTAATTAAGCGTGGCATAAGAAACTATAATCTCTAATTGTCATTGCAAACATGTTTCATTCATAATAGGCTGAATTAGGAACGATGAACTAATCGTATTTACAAAAACAAGAGAGGTCGAGTTCATACCAGCTTTTCTTATCTCAATCAGTTCATCATATATCGTCATTATTGCCTTTCACTTGCACGACCGAATAGTGTGGATAATAATAATAGTGCACAAGCATTGGACTAAGCTAGAACCTGCAAGCATTCAATTCAAGGGAGAAGACAAGGTAATATGGGCTCTTTGCTAGATCAACAATAATGCATATAAGAACCACTCAACATTTTCATCATGGTCTTCTCCTGTCGACCCCCAAAGAAAAGAAATAAAACTATTTACACGGGAAAGCTCCCAACAAACAAAAGAAGAACGAGAAATCTTTTTGGGTTTTCTTTTTAATTACTACTACTATGGGCATGGAAAGTAAACTAACTAAAAGCTACAACTATTTTTTTGGTTTTTCTTAAGGTTTTTCAAACACACAAGAAGAAAGCTTAAAAAGAAATTAAACTAGCATGGATGATACAATGAAAAAATATGAGCACCGACAATTGGCATGAGTGTGTGGACATGAATGTAATGTTGGTGAGAAATACGTACTCCCCCAAGCTTAGGCTTTTGGCCTAAGTTGGTCTATGCCCAAGGATCAAAACTATAGCTGGGGTCGTACTGAGATGCAGCAGCAATTGCCAGATGAGCTGCAGCTTGGAGGCGAGCTACCTCCGTCCTCCTCTCGTACTCGTTCGCCTCCTCCCTGGTTATAACATATCTCCCTTTTGCCTGAAAATCAAATAAAGTAGGAGCAGGGAGAGCGGCATGATAGGGACGTCGTCTGTCAAAGATTAGTCGGTACTAGAGGAACTGATCGTTCCTCTCAACAAACTGATGACGAACCATGGCATTATAATCTAAATAAGCAGGAGGCAACTCAATATCATATCTGCTTATGGGTATCTCAAGAAAATCAGCTAAACAGGTTGCATAAATTCCACCAAAGAAATCTCCATCAAGACTATTATTATGCAACCTACGTGCAACAATGGCCCCCAAGTTATATTGTCTATCTCCTAATACAACACTCTTGAGAACACTAAGATCAGGAACACACATGTGACATGCCTCATCCTTACCGTTAATGCATCTACCTATGAAGAGAGCAAAATAATGTATGGTAGGAAAATGAATGCTCCCTATGGTAGCTTGCGTGATTTCCCTAGATTCCCCCGCAGTTATACTAGCAAGAAAGTCTTTATATTCAGATCTGCGAGGTTCACTAACATTACCCCACTGTGGAAGTTTACAAGCAGTATTAAATCTTCTAAGTCCATGGTATAAGATTTATCATAAAAATCAAATAGGACAATTTGAGAATTGCATGATGATGTAAATTTAAACCTTCTCACAAATGAATGAGTTAAATAGAGGTACTGACGGCACTTATCTGCCTCGAAGCTCTCCAGATCAGCGTTACGCACATATGCGTCAAATTCTTCCTTGATTCCTGCCCGAACCATGAAGTCCTCTGACGGCCATTCACAAGGCCGCACTTGAGCATCCCTTGGTAGTTCATTGTCCGGCTCGCGTATTGCGGGCCTGGGTCATTGCTTGCTTGAGGAACCACCTTGGTACATTTTCCTAAACATATTTCTTCCTCTGAAAAATTCCTGAAATTTTTAGTAACTAAAAAAGGAAAGTGAACCAAACTCAACAAAATTGATAGCAACTACTCCTACAAGTGCCTAGAGGCTATATCATGCATTAAAACTACTTTGAACCATATAAATTTGACATGCAAGCTCAAGAATAGGGTCACCTAAGCAGCAAAAATTTGCAATAAATAAAGTACTAGAACAAAAACTAATTCGACCATTGGAGGAGTCAAATACCAAAGAACAATCCCCCAAAGCAGTTTTGTGAATGGAGCTTTGAGCAAGGAGATCGAAAATGGCAGCAAGATGAGCAAGAACTCGGGTTTGAGCTGGCTAGTGAGTTTTTCTGGAGCAAGACGAAGTGTGTGGGTGCTGGGATAAGTGGAGGGGACCCACGTGGGGTCCACGAGGCAGGGGGCGCGCCCTCCACCCTCGTGGGCACGTGGCTGCTCCCCCTGCTATGTTCTCAGTGCCTAAAATCCTTAAATATTCTAGAAAAAATCATATTTCATTTTCAGGGCATTTGCAGAACTTTTATTTTCGGGGTAATTTTTATTGCAAGGATAATTCAGAAAACAGACAAAAAATACTATTTTTTGCTTTATTTAAGATAAATAACATAAAGTAAAAGGAGGGTACAGAAGGTTGTGCTTTCTAACTTCATCCATTTGATGCTCATCAAAAGGAATCCACTAACAAGGTTGATCAAGTCTTGTTAACAAACTCATTTCAAATCGCATGAAACCGGAGAAATTTTGAATAACACTAGGTTACCTCAACGGGGATATGCACATCCCCATAAATAAGAATATCATATTTCTTCTTGACAGTAGGAAGAGGAAATTCAAAACCTCCAATAGTAATCGTTGAAAATTTTCCAATAGAATTGATACTGTGGACTTGAGGTTGTTTACTCAGAAAGTGTACCGTATGCTCATTACCATTAACATGAAAAGTGACATTGCCTTTGTTACAATCAATAACAGCCCCTGCAGTATTCAAAAAGGGTCTACCAAGGATAATCGACATACTATCGTCCTCGGGAACATCAAGAATAAAAAGTCTGTTAAAATAGTAATGTTTGCAACCACAACAGGCACATCCTCACAAATACCGATAGGTATAGCAGTTGATTTATCAGCCATTTGCAAAGATATTTCAGTAGGTGTCAACTTATTCAAATCAAGTCTACGATATAAAGAGAGAGGCATAACACTAACACCGGCTCCAAGATCACATAAAGCAGTTTTAACATAGTTTCTTTTAATGGAGCATGGTATAGTCGGCACCCCTGGATCTCCAAGTTTCTTTGGTATTCCACCCTTAAAAGTGTAATTAGCAAGAATGGTGGAAATTTTAGCTTCCGGTATCTTTCTTTTATTAGTAACAATATCTTTCATGTACTTAGCATAAGGATTCATTTTAAGCATATCAGTCAAACGCATACGCAAAAAGATAGGTCTAATCATTTCAGCAATTGCTCGAAATCCTCATCATCCCTTTTCTTGGATGGTTTAGGAGGAAAAGGCATGTGTTTCTGAACCCAGGGTTCTCTTTCCTTACCGTGCTTCCTAGCAACAAAGTCTCTCTTATCATAACGTTGATTCCTTTATTGTGGGTTATCAAGATCAACAGTAGGTTGGGTATCAACATGAACATCATCACTAACATTATCTCTAGGTTCATGTTCATTACCAGATTGTGTTTCAGCATCAGAAATAGAAATATTATTGGGATTCTCTGGTGTGTCAACAACATGTTCACTAGAAGCATGCAAAGTCCTATCATTTTTCTTTTTCTTCCTCTTAGAAGAACTAGGTGCATCATCATTGGTTCTCTGAGAATCTTGCTCAATTCTCTTAGGGTGGCCCTCAGGATACAAAGGTTCTTGAGTCATTTTACCTCCTCTAGTCATAAATCTAACATCATTATCATTTTTCTTATTATTTAATTCATTGAGCAAATCATTCTGAGCCTTAAGTACTTGTTCTACTTGAGTGGTAACCATAGAAGCATGTTTACTAGTAAGTTTAAGTTCACCTTTAACTCTAGACATATAATCACCCAAGTGTACAAGCATATCTACATTGTGTTTCAATTGTCTACCAACATAAGCATTGAAGTTTTCTTGTTTAACAATAAAATTATCAAACTCATCTAAGCATTGGATAGCAGACTTATAAAATGGAATATCACCTTCATCAAATCTATAGAGAGAATTTACCTTTAGTACCTGTGTCAGGTTATCAGGACCATGTATTTCTTCAATAGGTGGTAAATTCTTAACATCTTCAGCTTTAATACCTTTTTCTTTCATAGATTTCTTTGCCTGTTGCATATCTTCAGGACCGAGAAATAGAATACCTATTTTCTTCGGAGTTGGCTTAGGAGTTGGTTCAGGAAGTGTCCAATCATTTTCATTACTCAACATATTATTCAATAGCAATTCAGCTTGATCAACAGTTCTTCCCCTGAAAACACAACCAGCACAACTATCCAGGTAGTCTCTGGAAGCATCGGTTAGTCCATTATAAAAGATATCAATTATTTCATTTTTCTTGAGAGGATGATCGGGCAAATCATTAAGTAATTGGAGAAGCCTCCCCCAAGCTTGTGGGAGACTCTCTTCTTCAATTTGCACAAAATTATAAATTTCCCTTAAGGCAGCTTGTTTCTTATGAGCGGGGGAATATTTAGCAGAGAAGTAATAAATCATATCCTGGGGACTACGCACACAACCAGGATCAAGAGAATTAAACCATGTTTTAGCATCACCCTTTAATGAGAACGGAAACAACTTAAGGATAAAGTAATAGTGAGTTTTCTCATCATGAGTAAATGGGGTGGCTATATCATTTAATTTAGTAAGATGTGCGACAACAGTTTCCGATTCATAGCCATAGAAAGGATCAGATTCAACCAAAGTAATTAACTCAAGACCGACAGAGAAATCATAATCCTTATCAGTAGTAAAGATAAGTGAAGTAGAAAAAGTAGGGTCATTTTTCATTCTAGCATTCAAAGACTTTTCTTTAAGCTCAGCTAATAATTTCTTAAGATCAGAGCTATCATTGCAAGCTAAGAAGTCTCTAGCAGTTTCTTCATCCTTAACATAACCCTCAGGCACAACAGGCAATTCATATCTAGGGGGAGAATCTTCATCATCACTTTCATCAATATTATCAGTTTCAATAATTTCATTCTCTCTAACCCTAGCAAGTTGTTCATCAAGAAATTCACCTAGTGGCACAGTAGTATAAAGCATAGAAGTAGTTTCATCATAAGTATCATGCATAGCAGAAGTGACATCATCAATAACATGCAACATATCAGAATGAATAGCAGGTGTAAGTGTCGCAAGTTTACTCAAAACAGAAGGTGAATCAAGTGCAGAGCTATATGGCAGTTCCGTACCTCCCCTCGTAGTTGAGGGAAAAATCTTGGTTCTTTGATCTTTCAAGTTCTTCATAGTGATAAGTGCTACCTCTTGAGCACTGCGTTGGATTTCCCCGAAGAGGAGAGGATGATGCAGCAAAGTAGCGTAAGTATTTCCCTTAGTTTTTGAGAACCAAGGTATCAATCCAGTAGGAGGCCACACACAAGTCCCTCGTACCTACACGAAAAC
Source organism: Triticum aestivum (assembly GCF_018294505.1). NCBI lineage: Eukaryota > Viridiplantae > Streptophyta > Magnoliopsida > Poales > Poaceae > Triticum > Triticum aestivum. The sequence goes on from NC_057812.1 coordinate 100,018,759, forward strand.
AATAGCTCAACGCAACCAACACACATAGGGGTTGTCAATCCCTTCACAATCACTTACGTAAGTGAGATCTGATAGAGATGATAAATAATATTTTTGGTATTTTTGATATAGAGATGCAAAGTAAAAAGTAAAAGCAAAGTAAAAGCAAAGCAATAATAAAGTAATGGAGATTAATATGATGAGAAAGAGACCCGGGGCCATAGGTTTCACTAGTGGCTTCTCTCAAGAGCATAAGTATTCTACGGTGGGTGAACAAATTACTGTTATGCAATTGACAGAATGGAGCATAGTTATGAGAATATCTAGGTATGATCATGTATATAGGCATCACGTCTGAGACAAGTAGACCGAAACGATTCTGCATCTACTACTATTACTCCACTCATCGACCGCTATCCAACATGCATCTAGAGTATTAATTTAAAAATAGAGTAATGCCTTAAGCAAGATGACATGATGTAGAGGGATAGTTTCATGCAATATGATAAAAAACCTCATCTTGTTATCCTCGATGGCAATGATACAATACGTGCCTTGCTGCCCCTCCAGTCACTGGGAAAGGACACCGCAAGATCGAACCCAAAGCTAAGCACTTCTCCCAATGCAAGAACAACCAATCTAGTAGGCCAAACCAAACTGATAATTCGGAGAGACTTGCAAAGATAACCAATCATACATAAAAGAATTCAGAGAAGATTCAAATATTATTCATAGATAGACTTGATCATAAACCCACAATTCATCGGTCTCAACAAACACACCGCAAAAAAGAAGATTACATCGAATAGATCTCCACGAGAGAGGGGGAGAACATTGTATTGAGATCCAAAAAGAGAGAAGAATCCATCTAGCTACTAACTATGGACCCGTAGGTCTGAAGTAAACTACTCACACTTCATCGGAGAGGCTTGGATGATGATGTAGAAGCCCTGCGTGATCGATGCCCCCTCCGGCGGAGCTCCGGAACAGGCCCCAAGATGGGATCTCGTGGATACAGAAAGTTGTGGCAGTGGAATTAGGTTTTTGGCTCCGTATCTGATCGTTTGGGGGTACGCGGGTATATATAGGAGGAAGAGGTACGTCAATGGAGCAACAGGGGGCCCACGAGGGTGGGGGCGCGCCTGGGGGTAGGGCACGCCCCCTACGTCGTGGCCTCCTGTTACGTGCCTTGACGTAGGGTCCAAGTCTCCTGAGTTGTATTCGGTGAGAAAATCATGTTCCCGAAGGTTTCATTCCGTTTGGACTCCATTTGATATTCCTTCTCTTCGAAACCCTAAAACAGGCAAAAAACAACAATTCTGGGCTGGGCCTCTGGTTAATAGGTTAGTCCCAAAAATAATATAAAAGTGGATAATAAAGCCCAATAGTGTCCAAAACAGTAGATAATATAGCATGGTGCAATCAAAAATTATAGATACGTTGGAGACGTATCAAGCATCCCCAAGCTTAATTCCTGCTCGTCCTCGAGTAGGTAAATGATAAAAACAGAATTTTTAATGAGGAGTGCTACTTGGCATAATTTCAATGTAAACCTTCTTAATTGTGGTATGAATATTCAGATTCAAAAGATTCAAAACAAAAGTTCATGTTGACATAAAAATAATAATACTTCAAGCATACTAACAAAGCAATTATGTCTTCTCAAAATAACATGGCCAAAGATAGCTATCCCTACAAAATCATATAGTCTGGCTATGCTCTATCTTCACCACACAAAGTATTTAAATCATGCACAACCCCGATGACAAGCCAAGCAATTGTTTCATACTTTTGACATTTTCAAAACCTTTTCAATCTTCATGCAATACACGAGCGTGAGCAATGGATATAGCACTACATGTGGAATAGAATGGTGGTTGTGGAGAAGACAAAAGGGAGAAGATAGTCTCACATCAACTAGGTGTATCAACGGGCTATGGAGATGCCCACCAATAGATATCAATGTGAGTGAGTAGGGATTGCCATGCAATGGATGCACTAGAGCTATAAGTATATGAAAGCTCAACAAAAGAAACTAAGTGGGTGGGCATCCAACTCGCTTGCTCATGAAGACCTAGGGCATTTTGAGGAAGCCCATCATTGGAATATACAAGAAAAGTTCTATAATGAAAAATTCCCACTAGTATATGAAAGTGACAGAATAAGAGACTCTCTTCAATGAAGATCATGGTGCTACTTTGAAGCACAAGTGTGGTAAAAGGATAGTAACATTGTCCCTTCTCTCTTTTTCTCTCATTTTTTGTTTGGGCCTTCTCTTTTTTATGGCCTCTTTTTTTCGTCCGGAGTCTCATCCCGACTTGTGGGGGAATCATAGTCTCCATCATCCTTTCCTCACTTGGGACAATGCTCTAAAAATGATGATCATCACACTTTTTATTTTTCTTACAACTCAATACTTAGAACAAAATATGACTCTATATGAATGCCTCCGGCGGTGTACCGGGATATGCAATGAATCAAGAGTGACATGTATGAAATAATTATGAACGGTGGCTTTGCCACATATACAATGTCAACTACATGATCATGCTAGCAATATGACAATGATGGAGTGTATCATAATGAACGGAACGGTGGAAAGTTGCATGTCAATATATCTCAGAATGGCTATGGAAATGCCATGATAGGTAGATATGGTGGCTGTTTTGAGGAAGGTATTTGGTGGGTGTATGATACCGGCGAAAAGTGCGCGGTATTAGAGAGGCTAGCAATGGTGGAAGGAAGAAAAGTGCGTATAATCCATGGACTCAACATTAGTCATAAAGAACTCATATACTTATTGCAAAAATCTAGAAGTTATCAAAGCAAAGTATTACGTGCATGCTCCTAGGGGGATAGATTGGTAGGAAAAGACTATCGCTCGTCCCCGACTCCCACTCATAAGGAAGACAATCAATAAATAAATCATGCTCCGACTTCATCACATAACGGTTCACCATACGTGCATGCTACGGGAATCACAAACTTTAACACAAGCATTTCTAAAATTCACAACTACTCAACTAGAATGACTCTAAAAATATCACCATCCTCATATCTCAAAACAATTATCAAGCATCAATTTTTTCTTAGTATTCAACGCACCCAAAAGAAAGTTTTACAAATCTTGAATACCAAGCATATTAGTATTAAGCAAATTACCATGCTATTAAGCCTCTCAAAATAATCTAAGTGAAGCATGAGAGATCAATAGTTTCTATAAAACAAATCCACCACCGTGCTCTAAAAGATATAAGTGAAGCACTAGAGCAAAATTATATAACTCAAAAGATATAAGTGAAGCACATAGAGTATTCTATCAAATTTCAAATTATGTATGGCTCTCTCAAAAGGTGTGTACAGCAAGGATGATTGTGGTAGGCTAAAAAGCAAAGACTCAAATTATAAAAGACTCTCCAAGCAAAACACATATCATGTGGTGAATAAAAATATAGCTCCAAGTAAAGTTACCGATAGAAGTAGACGAAAGAGGGGATGCATTCCGGGGCATCCCCAAGCTTTGGATTTTAGGTGTCCTTAGATTATCTTGGGGTGCCATGGGCATCCCCAAGCTTAGGCTCTTGCCACTCCTTGTTCCATAATCCATCAAATCTTTACCCAAAACTTGAAAACTTCACAACACAAAACTTAAAGTAGAAAACTCGTGAGCTCCGTTAGCGAAAGAAAACAAAAGACCACTTCAAGGTACTGTAATGAACTCATTCTTTATTTATATGGGTTTTATACCTACTGTATTCCAACTTCTCTATGGATTATAAACTATTTTACTAGCCATAGATTCATCAAAATTAGCAAACAACACACGAAAAACAGAATCTGTCAAAAATAGAACAGTCTGTAGTAATCTGAAGCTAGAGCAAGATCTGGAAGCCCAAAAATTCTAAAATAAACTGCTGGACTTGAGGAATGTATCTACTAATCATCTTCAAATGGAATTAACTAAATAGCACTATCCAAATAAAAATGACAGCAGTTCTCGTGAGCGCTAAAGTTTCTGTTTTTTTACAACAAGTTCAACAAGACTTTCCCCAAGTCTTCCCAAAGGTTCTACTTGGCACAAACACTAATTAAACACAAAAAAACAACCAAAACAGAGGCTAAACAATTTATTTATTACTAAACAGGAGCAAAAAGCAAGGAATAAAAAAAATGGGTTGCCTCCCAACAAGCGCTATCGTTTAACGCCCCAAGCTAGGCATAACAAGCAAGAATAGATCTAGGTATTGCCATCTTTGGTAGGCAATTCTTCAATGAGGCATCTATCTCCCTTAGTAATTTCTTTAGTTCTAGTGATTATCAAACTCTTAGGCACAAGATCGAAAAATTCATTTGTAGCAATTGGTTCCTTAATGATAGCAAAAAGATTGGAATGAATACTTATAGATTGAAGATCCGCAGTTTCCTTACTGGATGATTCACCCTTATTTTTAGGAACATACATAAGCTTGGAAATTTTAGTAGGAGGACTTGGAGTATTCTTTACGGAAGAAAAAGTGGTTCCCATGTTTGTAATGATACCCTCAAGTTTATCGATTCTAGTGGAATCTAGATTTATTTTCTCATTAACTATGGGTTCCTTTTCCTTAATATTTTTCAAAGTCATTCCTACCCTAGATTCATATTGGGTAATTTGATTATGGATCTTTTGATCTAGATTTTAAATTAATTCAATGGTAGCAACTTTATTTTCAATAATTTCAAGTCTTTGCATAACATGCTCCAAAGTTAACATAGTTCCATTAACCAAAAGAGGTGGTGAGCCAAATAAATCTAACATAGCATTATAAGAATCAAAAGTATGGCTACCCAAGAAATTCCCTCCGGTAATGGTATCAAGGATATATCTATACAAAGGACTAGCACCTACATAAAAATTGCGGAGAAGAACTGAAGTAGATTGCTTCCTGGAAGATCTATTTTGAGCATTGCAAATTCTATACCAAGCATATTTTAGATTTTCTCCCTCCCTTTGTTTAAAATTTAGAACTTCATTCTCGGGAGACAACGGAGAAGATATGAGACTTGTCATGACGACAATCAAACAAACTAACACACAAGCAAACGGGCAAAAGAGGCAAATAGAGAAAGAGAGGGAGGATAGAGAGAGAGACCGAATAAAATGGCAAGGGTGAATTGGGGGGGGGGGAGAGGAAAACGAGAGGCAAATGGCAAATAATGTAATGAGGGAGATAGGGATTGTGATGGGTACTTGGTATGTTGACTTTTGCGCAGACTCCCCGGCAACGACGCCAGAAATTCTTCTTGCTACCTCTTGAGCACTGCGTTGGATTTCCCCGAAGAGGAGAGGATGATGCAGCAAAGTAGCGTAAGTATTTCCCTCAGTTTTTGAGAACCAAGGTATCAATCCAGTAGGAGGCGACACACAAGTCCCTCGTACCTACACAAAAACAATAGCTCAACGCAACCAACGCGCTTAGGGGTTGTCAATCCCTTCACAGTCACTTACGAAAGCGAGATCTGATAGAGATGATAAATAATATTTTTGGTATTTTTGGTATAGATATGCAAAGTAAAAAGTAAAAGCAAAGTAAAAGCAAAGCAATAATAAAGTGATGGAGATTAATATGATGAGAAAGAGACCTGGGGGCCATAAGTTTCACTAGTGGCTTCTCTCAAGAGCATAAGTATTCTACCATGGGTGAACAAGTTACTGTTGAGCAATTGACAGAATTGAGCATAGTTATGAGAATATCTAGGTATGATCATGTATATAGGCATCACGTCCGAGACAAGTAGACCGAAACGATTCTGTATCTACTACTATTACTCCACTCATCGACCGCTATCCAGCATGCATCTAGAGTATTAAGTTAAAAGCAGAGTAATGCCTTAAGCAAGATGACATGATGTAGAGGGATAGTTTCATGCAATATGATAAAACCCCATCTTGTTATCCTCGATGGCAACGATACAATATGTGCCTTGCTGCCCCTTCAGTCACTGGGAAAGGACACCGCAAGATCGAACCCAAAGCTAAGCACTTCTCCCATGGCAAGAACAACCAATCTAGTAGGCCAAACCAAATTGATAATTCGAAGAGACTTGCAAAGATAACCAATCATACATAAAGGAATTCAGAGAAGATTCAAATATTATTCATAGATAGACTTGATCATAAACCCACAATTCATCGGTCTCAACAAACACACCACAAAAAAGAAGATTACATCGAATAGATCTCCATGAGAGAGGGGGAGAACATTGTATTGAGATCCAAAAAGAGAGAAAAAGCCATCTATGTACTAACTATGGACCCTTAGGTCTGAAGTAAACTACTCACACTTCATCGGAGAGGCTTGGATGATGATGTAGAAGCCCTCCGTGATCGATGCCCCCTCCGGCGGAGCTCCGGAACAGGCCCCAAGATGGGATCTCATGGATACAGAAAGTTGTGGCGGTGGAATTAGGTTTTTGGCTCCGTATCTGATCATTTGGGGGTACGTGGGTATATATAGGAAGAAGAAGTATGTCGGTGGAGCAACAGGGGGCCCACTCACTCTGTGCATTTAAAAACCGAACCGGAAAACCATACCAAAAATAAACCGAACCGAACCAATTTTATGGTTTTTATGGTTTCTGGTTTCGGTATGGTATGAACTTTTCATACCGATTTGAACTTGGTTTTTATGGTATACACCGGAAAACCGAACGGTTAACCGAATAAACCGAAGTAAAAAATAAATTTATATTTCTTGAGATGAACAACCATACAAGTTGTCATTTTTCTTGTACATGAGTCAAATGCACTACTAAGCACGTAATTTTTTCTTGTAACATAGTCATTTTTCTATTTTTTAAAATGCTAAGCACGTCCGTAACCATCAACAGATGAATCAATGCATGCATATATACTTATATATATATAGTCATATACTATTTGTGTAGAATAGTATGTGTTTTGAGTCATAAATTTGCTAATTATTATTACATCATTTCCAAATTCGCGTCAACTTTGGTTTTTATGGTATATACCGAAACCATACCGAAATAATTTGGTATATACCGAAACCGAACCGTATTTTAATTTCATACCATATTTACCAAAGTGTTAATACCGTACAAACTGAAAAATCGTATAAACCGAACCATGTAAACCGAATAAACCGAACACACAGGGTGAGGGCCCACGAGGGTGGGGGGCGTGCCCCGGGGGGGGGGGGGGGGTAGGGCGCGCCCCCTACCTCGTGGCCTCCTGTTACGTGCCTTGATGTAGGGTCCAAGTCTCCTGAGTTGTATTCGGTGAGAAAATCACGTTCCCGAAGGTTTCATTCCGTTTGGACTCCGTTTGATATTCCTTTTCTTCGAAACCCTAAAACAGGCAAAAAACAGCAATTCTGGGCTAGGCCTCCGGTTAATAGGTTAGTCCCAAAAATAATATAAAAGTGGATAATAAAGCCCAATAATGTCCAAAACAGTAGATAATATAGCATGGAGCAATCAAAAATTATAGATACGTTGGAGAAGTATCAATAAGCAGATATAAATCCCAAGTGACTCAAAGAATAGAGCTATGCTCCCCGCCAACGACGCGAAAAAATAGTCTTGATAACCCACAAGTATAGGGGATCGCAACAGTTTTCGAGGGTAGAGTATTCAACCCAAATTTATTGATTCAACACAAGGGGAGCCAAAAAATATTCTCAAGTTTTAGCAGCTGAGTTGTCAATTCAACCACACCTGGAGAATTAATATCTGCAGCAAAGTGTTTAGTAGCAAAGTAACATGATAGTAGTGGTAACGGTAGCAAAAGTAATATTTTTCGGTTTTATAGTGCTTGTAACAGTAGCAACGGAAAAGTAAATAAGCGAAGAACAATATATGAAAAGCTCGTAGGCATTGGATCAGTGATGGATAATTATGTTGATGCAATCAATCATGCAACAGTTATAACATAGGGTGACACAGAACTACCTCCAGTTCATCAATGTAATGTAGGCATGTATTCCGAGTATAGTCATACGTGCTTATGGAAAAGAACTTGCATGACATCTTTTATCCTACCCTCCCGTGGCAGCGGGGTCCTATTGGAAACTAAGGGGTATTAAGGCCTCCTTTTAATAGAGTACCGGACCAAAGCATTAACACATAGTGAATACATGAACTTCTCAAACTACCGTCATCACTGGTAAGTATCCCGATTATTGTCACTTCGGGGTTAACGGATCATAACACCTAATAGGTGACTATAGACTTGCAAGATAGGATCAAGAACTCACATATATTCATTAAAACATAATAGGTTCAGATCTGAAATCATGGCACTCGGGCCCTAGTGACAAGCATTAAGCATAGCAAAGTCATAGCAACATGAATCTCAGAACATAGTGGATACTAGGGATCAAACCCTAACAAAACTAACTCGATTACATGATAAATCTCATCCAACCCATCACCGTCCAGCAGGCCTACGATGGAATTACTCACGCACGGCGGTGAGTATCATGAAATTGGTGATGGAGGAAGGTTGATGATGATGATGGCGATGGATTCCCCCCTCCGGAGCTCCGAACGGACTCCAGATCAGCCCTCCCGAGAGAGTTTAGGGCTTGGCGGTGGCTCCATATCGTAAAACGTGATGAATTCTTCTCTCTTATTTTTTCTCCCCGAACACGAATATATGGATTCAGGATGGACATCGGTGGAGCATCAGGGGGCCTGTCGGTGTCAAAACCGGTGGATCTCGGGTAGGGGGTCCCAAACTGTGCATGTAAGGCGGATGGTAACAGGAGGCAGGGGACACGATGTTTACCCAGGTTTGGGCCCTCTTGATGGAGGTAATACCCTACTTCCTGCTTGATTGATCTTGATGATATGAGTATTACAAGAGTTGATCTACCAGGAGATCGTAGAGGCTAACCCTAGAAGCTAACCTACAGTATGATTGTATGTTGTCCCACGGACTAAACCCTCCGGTTTATATAGAGACCGGAGGGGGCTAGGGTTACACAAGGTCGGTTACAAGGGAGGAGATATACATATCCGTATTTCCTAGCTTGCCTTCCACGCCAAGGAGAGTCCCATCCGGACACGGGACGAAGTCTTCAATCTTGTATCTTCATAGTCCAACAATCCGGCCAAAGGATATAGTCCGGCTGTCCGGAGACCCCCTAATCCAGGACTCCCTCAGGGCCCACGAGGCAAGGGGCACGCCTAGGGGGGTAGGCGCTCCCCCACCCTCATGGACAGGGTGTGTGTTGGTGTCAAAACCGGTGGATCTCGGGTAGGGGGTCCCGAACTGTGCGTCTAAGGCAGATGGTAAAAGGAGGCGGGGACACGATGTTTACCCAGGTTCGGGCCCTCTTGATGGAGGTAATATGCTACTTCCTGCTTGATTGATCTTGATGATATGAGTATTACAAGAGTTGATCTACCACGAGATCGTAGAGGCTAACCCTAGAAGCTAACCTATGATATGATTGTATGTTGTCCTACAGACTAAACCCTCTGGTTTATATAGACACCGGAGGAGGCTAGGGTTACACAAGGTCAGTTACAAGGGAGGAGATATACATATTCGTATTGCCTAGCTTGCCTTCCACGCCAAGGAGAGTCCCATCCGGACACGGGACGAAGTCTTCAATCTTGTATCTTCATAGTCCAACAGTCCGGCCAAAGGATATAGTCCGGCTGTCCGGAGACCCCCTAATCCAAGACTCCCTCAGTAGCCCCTGAACCAGGCTTCAATGACGATGAGTCCGGTGCGCAGTATTGTCTTCGGCATTGCAAGGCGGGTTCTTCTCCAAATACTCTCTGGAAGATTTTTGAACACAAGGATAGTGTCCGGCTCTGCAAAACAAGTTCCACACCCCACCGTAGAGAGAATAATATTTCCACAAATCTAATTTGTTGACACGTTTAGCAACATCACATCATGTCGTGGCTCGGTCATTATTCGAACCATTTTCCTCAACCAGCACCGCACATATCGCGAGGCGGTTTTCTTGACACGTCTAGTCGAAGCAGAGATCGTGTCCCCTTATCATGGGATTCTCATCAATACGGGTATGGGTAACCCAACCACGCCATCAATTACGGTGCTCGGGGAGTAAGCGATTTTAACAGGTAAGTGGGAGGCGCGTCGCCTCCTCTGCCCTTATAAAGGGACAAAGATTCACCCTTTTTACCGACGCCTTCTTCCTCCTTGCTTACCCATTCTCGTGCACTTGAGCTCTAGCGCCCAAGCTCGCGTTCTTCTTCTCAAACCAGTCCAAGCATGTCTGGAGCAGGAGGCAAGTAGACGGTCTCCTCCGTCACGGAGGAGAACATCAAAAAGCTACGGGAAGCCGGATATCTGGCTGCGGACATCGCACACCGGCTGCCAACTGCGGGACAGATCATCCCTACGCCCGAACCCCATGAGAGGGTAGTTTTCCTTACCCACTTCATCCGCGGACTGGGATTTCCTCTCCACCCGTTTGTCCGCGGGCTCATGTTCTACTACGGGCTGGATTTTCATGATCTGACCCCTAATTTCATCCTCAACATCTTGGCGTTTATCATCGTGTGCGAGGCCTTCCTCCGCATCAGGCCCCACTTTGGCATGTGGCTATAAACCTTCAATGTCAAACCAAAGGTGGTGGTCGGCCAGCAAGCAGAGTGCGGAGACGCCATGGTGGGCAAAATGCCCAACGTCACCTGGCTAGAAGGCTCCAATGTGGAGACCATAAAGGGGTGGCAATCGGGGTGGTTCTACATCACCGAGCCGCGTGACACCAACTGGGTGGTGGCCCCCAAATTTCGATCCGAAATCCCCATGCAGCTCACTTCCTGGAAAGAGAAGGGACTGTCCTGGGGTTCTTCAGTAGAGCTGATCGGACTCCAGACTTGCATCAGGAACATGATGAGCAAGAAAATCAAGCTCGTCAACGTGGTCCAGGTCATGCTCTTCCACCGAATTCTCCCGTGCCAACGACGGGCATTCAATTTGTGGGAGTTCGACTCGACCCAGCACCAAACGTTGCGAGAACTCTTCGACACGACACACGAGGACGTCTGGAAGGTGCTGTTCAAAGGCGCCGAGGTGCTTCCTTCCCTTTCCGAGAACCGCGGATGCAGCGCAAAGCGCCGCGCTAATCCGGTAAGTTTTCGGACCTCGTAGGGTATTTATTTGCCCTGGTTAAATGATGTGCGACATCTAAGCTCTCTTGCCATTAACAGGACTAGATAAAGACAGCGGAGCAGCTTGATTGCCCAACCCCTCTGCCTGAAGATCCCGCAGTTGCTCTCCTAACGGAGATGCTGACTCCGGCACCCTACGAGGTGCCGGTGAAGAAGACCAAGAACAAGGCCACGAGGACCCGAAAGGGTCTCCAACGCAAGGTTGTATCGGACTCATCCGATGATGATTCCGACGTGCCCTCCTCCCATAAAAATGAGGAGGGGGAGGAAAGTTCTCTCCCCTCGGACGGGGGGGATAAGAAAAGGGAGGCCGAAGGGTCCAAGAAGGGAAGGACCCATGCTTCGGACTGTTCCACGACGGCCGCCGACAGTGGCGACGAGTGGCTACCCAGGGTCAAGCCCCTGGCGAAGTCGTAAGTGTCCGGACACCACAATACTTCATGGTATGTTTTATTGCACCGCTTCTCCTCATGTCGAACATGATTATATAGTCCGTCCTGAGCTCATCTCGACGTATCCTCGTCGAGCGGCTCATTGGACTCGTCGGATATGAACAATGGTTCTCTTCCGTCCGCTTCCACCCCTCGCCCTACGGACAACACCGAGGTGTTGTCTCAAAAGGCATCGAGCCAAGGGGAGGTGGTCCTGGAGGCGTCTCGAGGCGACCTCCCGGACCCTAGGTACCAAGGGAGCGAGGCTCCTACAGGTTTCGAGTTTGGCCCCCAGACGAACACTACGCCGGAACCTTCAATGGTTCCGGACTCCGGCAGGCGGTCCCCCGTTAAGGGGGGCCAACCACCCGTGCCAGTGTCCTCTGTCCATCCAGAGGCACCGGACAACTTGCTAGAAGCACTTCGCAGCGCTTCCATCGATGAAGAGCACCGCACTATCATGAGTGTGGTGATCGAGAAGGTTCAGTTTGCCAAAAACAGGCTGACCAAAGCTTGCGCCAGCCTCCTAACAGGCTTTGAGGTAAGCAATCAAAATATATACATATAATAAAATATTACCACATAGATAGTAGCCCCTGATGCTCTGTTCGGTGTTCGAGAAGAAAGGCCGAATAGAGGATCAAATGATGAGTCAGGAGTCTAATAAGAATATGTCTATGTGTAAGTCCAGGCTTCCTTGCTGGCCACTGCCGCACGTACTACGGAGGTCTCTGCACTGAAGCAGGACCTGGAGTGGTCCGAGGATGAGCTTGGCCTTACCAAGAGGCAGCTCGAGGAGAGCAAAGGTAAGCAATACCTTGTCTATGCTTTGGAAAAGAAGTTCGGTTGTAAAATAATAGGATCACCATGAATTTGCCAGGGACCACGACTGAGGTGGCGACCCTGAAGAAGGCGTTGTCCGAGGCCGAAGACAAAGCGGCCAAGGAGCGCATTGAATGGGAGAAGCAAGAAGCCCGAGTAGGCGAGGTGTAGCAAGAGCTCGAGGCTCTCGCCAAAAAGCACGAGTCATTGGAGCTTGACTCTAAGACGCGAGAGTCCGAGCTCGCGCAGGTGCTTGAAAGCGTCCGGAGCGTCAAGGCTGAAGCCAACATGGCCTTGCAGGAGATTGATGTGGTGAAGAAGATAGCCGCGCGTAAGGCATTCATTATGCAAAGCAAGCATGTGAAGGAAACTTTCCTTTTTCTTACCCGAGTTCGGAGCTCTCCAGGAGCGCTTGCAGATCTTCCCCGCAGTGTACTGGATGCCGCGGAGTTTTACCGAGCCGAGGAGGGGAGCTCGACAGAGAAGTTGTTCTGGTCTCAGTATACTGGGACCGAACACCCCGTGCCCTTGAGCGACCAGCTGAAGCAGTTGGTCGAGCTTCACAAGGCGGCCGAACAAGCCATGAGGGGACTTATAGTCCGGATGTGGCCTGGCGAGCCCCTGTCCGGCAGCTACTTCGGTCTGGTGAGGCGGCTCGTCGACGCCTGCCCACGGCTTGAAGTCATAAAGCAGTCCGCCTGCATCAAGGGTGCGCGCAGGGCTTTTGCCCGGGCAAAGGTGCACTGGGCAAAGCTGGACGCTGTGAAGCTGGTGAGGAAGGGGCCACTGGAGGGCAAGGAGCATCGCTGCCCCGATATGTATTATGAGAGTGTCCTGAAGGGTTCCCGCCTTGTGGCAGATGAATGTGCCAGGGATGTAATTTTTGAATGAACATGCTCGTGTGATCCTGTAATGTGAAACAAGTTCATCTACACTATGCAATGCTTTTTGAATTTAAAATATTACCTTCTGTGCGGCCGTTTACAAAATCTAATAGTTGGCCAGTCGTCGGCTTCTGCCCCCATGTAACTAGTACTGGGGTGTTCGGGATAAACCTGAGCACTCTTTACCCCAATTTTGGGTCCTTCAAGGGAGATGTTCAGCGCAACGAACCAGGCAGTCTGACTATAATGCTTTATCACTCTCACTTAGCTATAGAAGTCTACAATTTTAAATTTTGGCGAAGCCCCTGGTATTCGGAAGGCCGAATTTGGGGCGCTATACACGCCTAAGCCAGACAAGGCCGACTCCTCGCTCGAAGCGGAAAAAGTCTTTAAGGACTTGAGACCTCCCGAACAGCCACCAGTCTGTTGCCTTATCATGACAGTTAGTTTTCGGCTTTCTCTACTGAGGTGCTCGTCCAGAAGAACCGGGACACAATCGTAGTAGTTCTCCCATTGCTACCTTAGCCGATATAGCGGAACGTAAGGTACCAAAGCATGGGAGCCGGGTGTCGTGGTTCCAAGTCTGACAGTAATGTAGGGGGGTAGGTATGGAGAGGCAAGATCTTAGCTATGGAGTAGTTGTAAGCACACGAGGTTTACGAGTTCAGGCCCTTCTCGGAGGAAGTAATAGCCCTACGTCTCGGAGCCCGGAGGCGGTCGACTGGATTATGTGTGTATGAATTACAGGGATGCGAACCCTTTATGCTGAGGAGGGGGGTGGCTTATATAGAGTTCGCCAGACCCCTCCGGCCCTCAGTTATGCAGGGTTTCAAATACATTAAGGTCGGGCGTTACTGGTAACTCCCCTAATAAAGTGCTATGATGACCATAAAAGCTACTTAATAACCGACCATTAGTGTGCGGAGTGACTTTAGGTCTCCTGGCCGTCAAATGGTTGGATCTTGGTCGAGTGGTTGCTTCTTGGTCGAGTGACTTCGAGTCTGTCGAGTGGATCACCTCCAAGTCGATTGAAAGGTGATTTCTTCTAGAGATGTCCTTGGTTAGGGCAGCTAGGACAGGTCCATGACTCTAGCCTAGGGACATAGCTTCATCATTAGCCCCCGAATGGATCGAGGTTTGAGTGGGGAAGGAGTTGAGAACTTCTCCGACTCATTTTTCATGCCATGAGCATATCTTGTTTCGGATCAATGAACCAGAGTGATGACAGCAACTTCCTTTTCAGTCACCTTGATCCATTCTTAGTTTTTTGTCGAGTGCGTTTCTTTACTTGAAAAGCTCCGAGTGACGGTGTGGAGGAGATCTTCCGTCTGACAAGTTGTTTTGCTGCCCGCAGATTTCGTGGGATTCGAATTTTGGGAAGCGCGCGGGACGGGGGAGGCCGTAGTAATCGGATGGGATAGGGTGGAGCCACCTCGATCTCCACGCCACCTTTTTCGCCACGTATCACGCGCGCGATTGTTACGGGATTTGACAGGATTGTTCGGGCCTACCAGTCAGCCACTCGGAAGCGACCTCATATAAGGCGTCGGATCGGGGTTTCTTGAACAGTGCGTTCTCATTTCCTCTTCTCCTCTTCAGGCTTCTTTGTCGCGCTCACTCTCGCCCCAGCGCCGCCGCTCCGGACGCGTCTTGCCGGCGACGATGGGGAAGGAGAAGACGGCGGCTCTGGAGCGGGCGAAGAAGGCGACGACAAAGGTGAAGGGGAAGGCGACCAGTCGGGGTGGATCTTCCTCATGAGCCGGCCTGCCGAAGGGCTGGATCCAGGGCGATTGGATCCGCTCGGCATCCGCCAAGAAGACCTCGACGACCTAGCCGACAGAGGACTGATCCCTCATGGATCGGCGCGGCTTCCGGGGAAGGAATCCGAGCCGCAACCTCGGGAGCGTGAGCGCATTCTCCTTGCCACCCACGTCGATCGTGGATTTTCCTTGCCTCCTCACCCTTTCTTTCGGGGATTTCTGAATTTCTTTGGGGCACAACTTCACCACTTCACTCCCAACACAATCGTGTATCTCGCTGCTTTCGTGTTTTTGGGCGAGAATTTCTTGGGTTGTCGGCCTCACTGGGGTCTTTTCAAGCACATTTTCACCTGTCGTTCTCACACAGTGAAAAAGGCCAATCCGAGTGACGAGAGAACACAAGTGATTCAGATGTGTGGGGGTCTTGGTGTTCAGATGAGAGGGAAAAGTTCCTTTCCGGCCATTATTCTTCCCGACTCGGTCCACGGATGGCAGTCGACCTGGTTTTACTGCAAAGACCAGCCGACGCCAGGGCAGTCGACTGGCCTCCCTCCTTTTACCATGGACCGAGTGAGGAAACCCTCCTCTTTGAAGGTGCTCCCGGAGGAGAAGGCGCAAGTTAGGGTGCTGGTCGAATGAGTGGTCCGGCTTATCCGTGACGGGGTCACTGGTATGGATCTCTTGGAGGTTTTCCTCCGGCGGCGCATCCAGCCTCTTCAAGCTCGAGACCATCCGATGTGGATGTATTCGGGTCTTGACGACACCACTCGGATTCACCCGGAGGAGGTCGATGACGACACACTGGAAGGGTGGTTGTCGGGCATCACTGGAAACAAGGACAACCCCAGGGGGGCCAGGAGAGTTCCTCCATTCGACCAGTCCCACGAACCAGAAAAGGTCCAATTCTGAGCTTTTGATTATAATCCGAATTCACTCGCACAGCTGTCTATATTGCGTCAACTGACTTTATTCTTCCTGCTTTCTTTCAGGCCCTTATCGAATTATACTCAATGCCCAACGGAGAGCAAGAGCAAGATCTGGAAGGAGAGGCGAGCGGCGGCGACAGTGGCGAATGGCATTCTGATGGAGAAGAGGACGAAGAAAGCGACGACCCAAGTGGCAAAGAAGAAGTCGAGTCGCCTCCTCGCAAGGAGAGGCGATCCAAGCTTGATCAAGAACGAGCGAGCGCCCGTGAAAAGGCGATTGCTCAGATTGGTCAGTCTTCAAAGCGTCCTTGGACATCTTCACCAACCCCAACTGAAAAAGTGTCAAAGCATCTCAAAGTTGCAGAGCAGAATCCTCGGAAGGCGTTGCCGAAGATTAAGATTGACATCCCCGTCGCTTCTGCGTGAGTGTCTCCCTTTGTACTCACTCGACACTCCATGCTGTTTATTTTTTCTTGATTTAACCAGACGAACTTTGGAACTAGCAGCGCTGCTACTTCCGGGACCTCAGCTTACAGAGATGAGGATGAGGTAATGGAAGATGCAGTCACTTCCAATCTAGGTATGATTTCTGTCTATCATTTTGTCTTTATTTGGTCGACTCAACTGCAATGTGTACCATTGGGTGATGTGATTTTGGCGATTGATCTTTGAACAGCTCCTAACATTATTGACCTCCCCGATGATGATGATGAAGAGCCTGAGAGGCCCTTGACGAGGAAAAATAGGAAAGCTCCTGCAAGCAAGGTGCCACAGTCGACGTCGATGGCGGAACCAGTCGTTCAGGACGCTGGTGATGCCAATCGGGGTTCTGTTACCTTCGTCGTATCATTGTCGAGTGCCCTGCCTTCTTCGTCGACTGCTCAAGCTCCCGCCAACCCACCTTCAGTTTTTGCGATCCATCATGTCCCAGAGGACGAAGTGAATGCTGCCAAGGAAGCCATACGCCAGGCGGGCATTATGATGGAGAAGGTGAAGATGGTGTCGGACGCCAGTCAGGCCGCCTATGACACCAGCTCGGCTCTCCAAAGCAATGTTCAGGTTAGCTGGTCACCGCTTGTTCTATTAGGATATGCTATCTGGAGACTCTCTTTCCGAAAATCTTTGCATCTGTACACCCACTGGGTGCGTCGATTGAATTTTTGGACTAGTGGGGGCACGCTGAGTGCACCCACTGGGTGTAGTCCCCCAGACTACGGTGGACTGCTAGCAGTCGACTGTAGTCTTTGTATTTTGATTCTTTCGCTCGATCTGGTCTGGCCGTGTCGAGTGTAACCGAACCGGTGGGGGCACGCAAAGTGCACCCACTCGGTGTAGTCCCCGAGACTATGGTGGACTGCGGGCAGTCGACCGTAGTCTTAGTATTGATTGTCTTTGTCGTTTTTCGCTGTAAAATAACTTCCCCTCCCTGATTGCAGAAATCTTGTGATCTTGGAGCTCGCTTTGCTGACTTGGAGAAACAGCAGATCCAGCTTAACCTTGACATGGAATTGGCCAAGACAGAGCTGCAAAAGGCCAAGGACGACGCCAATGGTAAGACGAGCTTGTCGACTGGTTTGTCTTAGGCTTGAGTACCCTTTTGCTCTTTCTGAATCAAGCACCATTTCTTTGCAGAAAAACTGAATGAAGCTCTGGTGAAGAAGGATCAGGATTTTGCTACCGCTCAAAAGAAAGCTGACGACATAACCGCTCTGGCTGAACATAAACTGGCTTCAGTCGGCCAGTTGGAAGAAGAGAACGCCAAGATGAAATGTGCCCTGAACGATGCCAAGAAGGAGTGCACGCTCTTGAAGAAGGACAATCTCAACCTGTACGAGAAGATGGAAGGCATCGCTCGCAGGAGGGACGATCTGGAGTTCTATCTGAGGAGCCTTGCCAAGAAGTTGTCCATCAAGCTTGAAGGTATACATTTTGTTCCGACTGATGTTTTTTTTGTCGACTCAGCATACGAAAATTAACTTATCCTTGGATCGTGAATGCAGAGTTTTGCCAGAACTTCGAGGAGGAGACTGGGTGGATTGAGCCAGGTTTGGACCCCATCAAGTCTCTCGTGAAAGATGAAACTGCCATGAATCTGGTCCGACTGGAATCCCGCATCGACGATGTTGTGGACTACTTGGCTCGACTGAAGGTCGCCACGTCACGGATCGACACGACACTTTGGCCAGGGGCCACACTCCAGAATGATCTCGAGTCCCTGATGACTCGACTTAACAAGATCCCTGGTCGAGTGCAGGAGTGGAAGAAAATCTTCTGCCCTGTGTGGTGCAAATGTGGCTCTGTCTTTGGTTCGTGTCCACTACAAGGAGGTGCGACAAGATAAGCTGGAAGCAATCAAGGTCGCCAACACCCAGAGGCATGACTTCCGATCTTTTATGGAGACTTTTATTGCTGCAGCCACTCGGATCACCGACGGCGTCGACCTGGACAAGTTCGTCGAGCCTGCCAGTCCTCCTCCTGCGGAGTGAACAAACTTTTATGCCCCACCTTAAATTTTCCTCGGAATGCCGAGTGGTTTTTGTAACTGTTAAACTCTTTCGGGCTGAATGCCCGAGCACTTTGATTTGCGGTCTGGAACCTTTAGGATTTCTCTGAACTTGGTTTATCGTTGAATATCTTCATGAATTCTCCGTCGAGTGGAACTCGTTCTTCACTCGAGACAACTTTTGTATTTGTGGCGCAGCTCCGAAGGAGAAGGTAGCATTCGACCTGCACCTCGTCATCCTTGCGGGTCGGGATGGAGTGCACGTTTTATTTGTGGCGAAGCTCTGAAGGAGAAGGTGGCAGTCGACCTGCAGCTCGTCATCCTTGCGGAGTGGGATGGAGCGTACGTTGTATTTGTGGCGAAGCTCCGAAGGAGAAGGTGGCAGTCGACCTGCACCTCGTCGTCCCTATTGATTGGGATGTGTTTCCTACTTAGGCGAGTACTGGACTGCAGCTAAGCCTCTGAGTGGGAGGGTCGCTCTCCACTCGGTAGTATTTTTCAAACTTAGGCGAGTACTGGACTGCAGCTAAGCCCCCGAGTGGGAGGGTCACTCTCCACTCGGTAGGATTTTTTCAAATTTAGGCGAGTGCTAGACTGCCATTAAGCCTCTTAGTGAGAGAACTTAGGCGAGTACTCGACTGTAGCTAAGCCCCCAAGTGGGAGGATTGCTCTCCACTCGGTAGGATTTTTTCAAACTTAGGCGAGTACTGGACTGCAGCTAAGCCCCCAGGTGGGAGGCTGGCTCCCCACTC